>NW_027102296.1:0-76481 GCF_035609145.1 Eleutherodactylus coqui | reverse complement strand
TTGTCACATCGCGCCGTCCGTGCAGGCGCAACAAAAACGCAATGGCTGATAAGTGCTTGCGCGCCGAGCTCGCCGATGCGCCCCGACGCCGCAGCTCCGCCATAATGTCTAACGTCACCGCTCTCGCCCGCGCTCCATCAGGGAATTGTCCCCGTGCTGCCATCAACCATGTTTTCCATATTGCATATATATATATCGCTTCCACGTCGATTCCGCAACGGAGTTGCGAATCAGAGTCGTGAGCTCTCTTCTACTATCTCTCATAAGATCGCCGGGCAACATATCCCTTTGACATCCGCTGTCGGGTGGAGTTCCCTGAATCTCTCCATCTGGAAACGAGAAAGAGCGTCAGCCGTGTTATTGTTTACTCCGGGTACGTGTCTCGCCTTCAGCTTCATATTATTTTGCAGGCATCTCAAGACCAAATGGCGTAAAACTGCCAAAACCAAGGGAGATCTGGATGTCTGCTTGTTCACCGCTGTCACTACAGCCTGGTTATCCGACCAGAAGCAGATATTCCTGTTTTCCAAAACCGGCCCCCAGATCTCCACCGCCACCATTAGCGGAAAAATCTCCAGCAGTGTTATGTTCTTCACCCACCGTCTTTCGAACCATTCTCTGGGCCATGGTGCACTGCACCAACTGTCCTCCAAAATTACACCAAAACCACAGGAGCCCGATGCATCCGACATCAGTCCCAGCTCCTCGTTTGCAACTTCCGCAGTTTGACAAATCACCTGACCATTGAACGTTTGAAGAAAGACTTGCCATGTGTGCAAGTCCTCCTTCATACCCTTTGTCACTCTGACGAAGTGGTGCTTCTCTTTTATCCCGACTGTCGCCAATGACAGCCGCCTTGCAAACGGGCGTCCCATCGGAATGACCCGACACGCAAAATTTAACAAGCCTATAATTACTTGGAGCTGGTGCAGTGTAACTTTTTTAGAACTGCCAGCCAACTTAACTTCTTGCCGCAACCGTGCTACTTTCTCGTCCGGTAAACGAAATACCATTGCCATGGTATCGATTTCAATGCCTAAAAATGTAAGACATGTCACCGGACCGACCGTTTTCTCGCGTGACAGCGGTACTCCCGCTTATTCCCATCAGATCCTGAAATTATGCCAATAACAACCCGCATACCTCTGAATCTGATGGCCCGACGAAAAGGAAATCATCCAGATAATGTAACACCGATCGGATGCCCGTCTCGTATCGAAGCATCCAGTCCAGAAATAAACTGAACGCTTCAAAGTAATAACAAGAGATGGAACACCCCATCGGTAAGCACATATCCACAAAATATAAGCCGTCCAGGCGGCAGCCCAACAAGTGAAAGCAATCTGGATGCATCGGTAATAGTCGAAAAGCGGACTCGATATCAGCTTTTGCCAACAGAGCCCCCTTTCCGGCCAGTCGTACTAGGCAGACAGCCCTATCGAAGGAAGTATATGATACGGCTGTTTGCTCCTTGGAAATCCCGTCGTTGACTGACTCGCCCGTCGGGTAGGATAAGTGATGGATAAGCCGGAACTTACCCGTTTCCTTTTTTGGTACCAAGCCCAAAGGTGAAACGCGTAAGTTCTCGAATGGCGGTTCCTGAAAAGGCCCCGCCATCCGACCCAGTTCTACCTCCTTTAGCAGCTTCTCCATCACCATCTCTTTATTGTCTTACGCCGATTTTAAATTGCGACTAAGCGTTAACGCCGAACCCGGTTGATGCGGAATGACGAAACCCGTGTTAAAACCTTCTTTAAGAAGGTTTGCTTCCCTTATCCTGTGGTACTTGCCTAACCACTCCTCCAGGAACAGCGCGTTCACTGGCGTTGCCCCCGGGCGACGCTGTGGCCGCGGGCAAGTTTTGCTTTTGTCTCCGAAAACAACGTACCGCTGCATGCGCACCGCCGCAAAAGGAGCACTCGTGCCGGAACTTACATGCTGCAAGAAACCGACAGTTACCCTCATTGAATGCCCAGCAGGAACCCGAGGGCTTATGTGCCACGGGTGAGTGCTGTCCACCAGTTACCGCGTTATTGCTCTGAAAAAGGGGCTTCGCCGGCTTTTGCGCCGGGATCAACTGGATCCAAGCATCTGTCGCTTTTGTCGCCCAACTCACGTTACTCATTCCCAAAATCCGTCAACGAAAATCTTCGTCATAGCGCCACCATGCTGCACCGCCGTGCAGCTTGTAAGCGCTATGAATAGTGTTAATATATACCAGTAGCTCCGGGCCTTTTCCCGGCTGGTACTGGCATATAACGTGAGCCAGGGTCAACATGGCTTGTAGCCAATTGCTAAATGTTTTAGCTATTTTGGGCTTCTTGTCCCGTTCAGCGAAGCGCTCCTTATCAACCGACACATGCTCCACCGATAGGAGCGACCAAATGTCCACGTATATTCCACTTTTGATTTTCTCAATTGTGTCCTCCGCGAGGCCCACCCCCAGCGGGGCCACGCCACAAAATAGAGAATCTGAAAAACGTAGACCATCTTTTACCGACTCTTCGCTTTTCCCGGTCGCCACCGCTGGCGAACACCCGGTAGCGTGAGCCACATCACCAACCACGGGTGAGTCTCGTCTCCCCGGGTTAACACACAACACCGTTCCTTTACCTTTATCAAACTCATTCACCAGCGCTCTCAGCGCTACCATAAAATTATTCACGTTATTGGGCGACGAATCACCCCACACTCTATCACATTGGGACTCACCCTCCAATTCGTCCTCCGGCTCTGCCGAGGGGAAAGAAGGGTGACTCGGTCCCGGTTGGCTCCTTTCCGGACTCGCCACCGCGTGTCGTACCCTGTCCCTATTACGGGAGACACCACGGGGTAGCATGCTATAGCCATAGGACGCCCTGGAGGCTGCGGCCCGTTCGCCCTGCCTTTCGGTACGTGAGGCCCGCCTCTCATCTGTGGAGGAAGCCGGTGAACATGGTAACGCCTGCTGCGAAGCCCAAACCGAAGTCCCATAGCCGCTGCGCCTACCGCTCCTGTCCACCGCTTCCGAACGCCTGTACCCTCTGGCGAAATGGGGCGCCTCCCGACGTGTACAAGGCTCACCAGACTCCGATGACGAGCTATCTATCCTTGCTTCGCTGCGCCAGCTTCCTCGCGCCATGCTGCCAACCCCCTGCCTGCCGCCTAACCCCCCCTCCGTCCCGCTACCGACCCCTTGACTACCGGGCAGGTAGCTTCCCCCCCCCCCCTTTACCCTTCCTCTGTTTCACCTGTCCACTTTGCTCCACCCCGTAAGCCCCTTGCCGGCCTGAAGTGCCTTCGACTGCTTGTGCTCGACTGTCCTTCGCAAAAGGGAAAGAACCCCGGGGCGACATGTGATCGCTGCTCGCTGCCCCTCCTCCCCCTCCCTCCTTCCTTCGTACCCCGTAAGCCCCTTGCCGGCCTGAGGCGTCTTTATAATATATCCCGCTGCCCCTCATATTAGGGCATGAGCCCTGGGGCGACAAGGGGGCCATACTGCCTAATAGTACTCCCCCCCCTTCCCCCCCTCTGTTTTCCCGCCCTGCGCCTCTTCCTTCTCATCCCCCCCCCTCCCCCTTGTACTGCGCTCGCGCTGCTGTGGCCGCTTGCGCTGTTTCCAGCCTCGCTGCCGCCGCTGGCGCTCATCTCCCTCCGCTCGGGAGTCCCGGCGCCGGTACTTCTTCCGGCCCGCGGATCCATCCGCCCGCCGCCGGCACGGCGCGCAGGCCGTCCCCCTTCTCTCTCCGCCTGACGCTGGACAGCCGCGGGGCAACCCCTTCCCACTCTGGACTTACTCGCTCCTGATGCCGCTGCTGAAGTCCCGGTAAGTCCCTCGGGGGTTTCTTCTATTCTTCCGGCGCTTCTTCCGGTCGCGCCCATGTTGTTTCCCGCCGCGGCTCGCTGCGGCCGCGCTCCGCCACCGATACTTGAACGCGCAGGTCTCGGGCTTGCGTTCTGGCCCCCCTTCTTCACGGCTGGGCTCGGGCTCAGCCTGGTAGGGGGAATCCTCCTTCTCTGGGGTCTTCCGCGGGGCGCACTGGAAGCCATCTGCGCCGGCTGTTCTTCTCCTGCCCCGGCTTCTCCCGACGGCGTGGCTCCGAACTCCGCGGCCATCCTCATCAGCCACTCAGGTCCCTGGCTGGCAACAGCTTCCTTGATCTGCAGAACAAGCTGGTCCATGTTTTCTCTCTTTTAATCTTCTGCCTTCCTTCACACGTCTTCCTTCTTCTCTTACTCCACGTGGAATGGCACACTACTCCTTCTCTCTTCTTCCTGCATTAACTCCTCCCACCTCCTCTGGTCGCTTAACCCTTTCCTGTCCTAATCTCCCGCCCCCCAGTCCCTCGCTCCTACGCTACCTGCTTTGTAGCTATCTAGGGGACAGATGCAGCTTGCCTGTCATCCTTTCAGCGTGTATGGCCTGAGGAGGAGGAGGAGGATCCTGAAAGTGATCTTCTGAGTGAGGACAGCCATGTGTTGCGTACAGGTACCCTGGCACAAATGGCTGACTTCATATTAGGATGCCTTTCTCGTGACCCTCGCGTTACACGCATTCTGGCCACTACGGATTACTGGGTGTAAACACTGCTCGATCCACGGTATAAGGAGAGCCTTTGCACTCTCATTCCCGAAGAGGAAAGGGGTTCGAGAATGATGCTATACCACAGGGCACTGGTGGACAAACTGATGGTAAACTTCCCATCCGACAGCGCTAGTGGCCGAAGGCGCATTTTCGCGGCCCAGGTAGCAGGGGAGGCGCAGAGATCAGGCAGCATGTACAGCGCAGGCAGGGGAACACGCTCTAAGTATGAAGCAAAATGCAAAGAGTCCCACCTTATCTTCTTGTGCTGCAACCTCAGTCCCGCAGGCAAGTATACTCACAAGCCATTGCCATCCAGCTACTTCTGGCTTTGATTAGACGCAAAACAATCCATTTGCAGGAGTCCAGCTTATTGTGAGAAAAACTTGCTTTTTATTTTCTTTAGTGCTTGAATGATACAGAGAACGCGTTTCGGTTATGAAACCTTGCTCACCTCTGACTAACAAAACTGTTGCACAAACCTTTAAAAAGCTTAGTGAAGATTAGTGAATTAAAAACACATGCAGTTAACCCTTATGGCAATCAGTTACTTCAGTTTCCAAAGTTCGTCCCTCCTGCAGGAACTTACCCTGATTAGTTACCATACATAATATATCAAATGGCATATAGAATAAGACATTTATACATTATATATTCCAATAAATACAATATAGCATATAATCAATTCAATCTTAGTTGCAGAAGCAAGACAGTCCTCCCGACAGCAGCAATAAATTTAGTCATAGATTATTATCATGGGATAGTACCAAAGGTAACATATGATGTTCAAAATCATTGCATTATACAATTACAGCACAATGGAATCATATTGGAATCAGTGTATATTACTTAGTGGATGTTATTTACCAAGGCTAGTAAATGTATAGAAGGTCTGTTTTATAATTCATTCCCTTTGGGAATCTTGTATTTAAATTCAAGATCCAGAACGCCTCCCTTTTAAACACTCTTTCCGGGCTAACCGTTCCTTTCTTTTTATTTATGACCTTTTCCATTCCAAAAAATGAGAAAGTGTTTAGATTTCCTTTATGTTTATCACAAAAATGTTTAACCGCACCCGAACTATTAACATTGTCTTTTCTAATGTTACGGATGTGTTCATTGATTCGAGTTTTTAACTTACGTGTGGTGCAGCCTATATAATTCAAATTACACTCTCTACATTGAATCATATATACTACATTGGTACTATTGCAGTTGATATAGTTACAAATTTTAAACTCTTTATTATTGCTGCTGTCAGAAAAGGTCTCTCTTCTATCAGCCAAGTGACAGACGGTACATCTAGAAGTACCTTTAAAGAAATTCTGGTAATAAAAGATTTAATGGAGTTGGAAAAAGAAGGTGGGAGTGAATTGGTTGATAGAAAAAATGTGAATAAGATCGATTTCCATGTTCCAAATCCAAGCTTCTACCCATTGAGTGCTAGAACAAAACACATGGATGACTTTCAATTAGCCATGGAGAAAGAACTGTTTAAAATCAAAGAAACCAATTTACATAGAAAAAAGAAAAAAGATAATCTCACTACAAAAGAGAGAATCGGTCTGAAGGAACTCATGGATAATAAAAATTTAGTGATACGTAAATCTGATAAGGGGGGCAATATAGTATTGCTAGATTCTGACCTTTATGCAAATCTTGTCAAAAAAATATTGAATAATAATGATATATATAAAAAAATTGATATTAACCCGTTACAAGGCTGTTTAAAAGAACTTGACAGATTATTGCATGTAGGCAAAGAATTTGGCATCTTAGATGATAAAACTATTTCATATTTGTCTCCCTCAAATCCCACCATGGCTGTTTTCCATGGTCTTCCCAAAATCCATAAGGGTATATTTCCACCTCCATTACGACCGATAGTTGCGGGGATCGGCTCACCCTGTGAGCATTTAAGTTCGTGGGTGGAACGATCCCTGCAACCGTTAGTATATAGAACCCCTGGTTTTTTGAGGGACAGCAAACATGTAATACAAAAATTACAACATATGAAGTGGAGTGATGATCTGTGTTGGATTTTGTGTGATGTCAAGGATCTTTATTCTTGCATACCACATCATGCGGCCATAGAAGCAGTATGTTTTCATTTGCAGAATTTTAGCAATTACAATAATGAGCTGAAAGAATTTATTTTGCTATCTACTGAATTTTTACTAACCCATAATTTTTTCTCTTTTGATCAACAATTTTTTTTGCAAATTTCTGGAGCCCCGATGGGGTCTAAATTTTCTCCGGTGATAGCCAATCTCTTTATGAGTTGGTGGGAAGATTCCTTTATTTTTAGTCATAATAACCCTTTTGCTGGCCGCATGATGTGGTATGCCAGATACATTGACGATATAATAATTATTTGGAATAAGGGCCCAGCACAAAATGAGGTGTATGAACAAGTTAGTCAGTTTGAAAATTATATTAATAGTAATTCTGCTAACTTACAGTTCGTTGTGACATATAGTGAGGAGGAGGTACCATTCCTGGATTTAACCTTAAAAGGTAATTGTACCAAAGGAATAGAAACCAAATTATACAGAAAAGCAACAGCGGGCAATACCATATTACACGCAAATAGCGGTCATCCCAGACACACTATTAAAGCTATCCCCGTAGGAGAACTTATACGCGCAAAAAGATCCTGCTCGGATGGTTTTTCATTTAATACAGCAAAAATGGACATCAAAAATAGGTTGTATCAGAGAGGTCACAAACAGTCATTATTAAAGGAGGCATGTGCAAAAATAGAAGCAGTCAATAGAGAGGAGTTACTCAGAGATAAATGTAAGAATAAAAAAGGAAAGATTAATAAGGGAATAGTTTTCTCCACGGCATACAGCAGAAATTTTTATGAAATTAAAAAATTTTTTTTCACATTTTTGCCTGTTTTAAGACAGGACGATACTGTTGACGAAATATTAAATGAGGGAATCAAATGTGTTGCAAAAAAAAGTAAAAATTTGGGAGATCTGATAGCACCTAGTAATTTTTCCTCTAATCTGGGAAAACCGCAGTGGATGAAATTTCAAGGTTTTTTCCGCTGCGGTAATTCTAGATGTACCGTCTGTCACTTGGCTGATAGAAGAGAGACCTTTTCTGACAGCAGCAATAATAAAGAGTTTAAAATTTGTAACTATATCAACTGCAATAGTACCAATGTAGTATATATGATTCAATGTAGAGAGTGTAATTTGAATTATATAGGCTGCACCACACGTAAGTTAAAAACTCGAATCAATGAACACATCCGTAACATTAGAAAAGACAATGTGAATAGTTCGGGTGCGGTTAAACATTTTTGTGATAAACATAAAGGAAATCTAAACACTTTCTCATTTTTTGGAATGGAAAAGGTCATAAATAAAAAGAAAGGAACGGTTAGCCCGGAAAGAGTGTTTAAAAGGGAGGCGTTCTGGATCTTGAATTTAAATACAAGATTCCCAAAGGGAATGAATTATAAAACAGACCTTCTATACATTTACTAGCCTTGGTAAATAACATCCACTAAGTAATATACACTGATTCCAATATGATTCCATTGTGCTGTAATTGTATAATGCAATGATTTTGAACATCATATGTTACCTTTGGTACTATCCCATGATAATAATCTATGACTAAATTTATTGCTGCTGTCGGGAGGACTGTCTTGCTTCTGCAACTAAGATTGAATTGATTATATGCTATATTGTATTTATTGGAATATATAATGTATAAATGTCTTATTCTATATGCCATTTGATATATTATGTATGGTAACTAATCAGGGTAAGTTCCTGCAGGAGGGACGAACTTTGGAAACTGAAGTAACTGATTGCCATAAGGGTTAACTGCATGTGTTTTTAATTCACTAATCTTCACTAAGCTTTTTAAAGGTTTGTGCAACAGTTTTGTTAGTCAGAGGTGAGCAAGGTTTCATAACCGAAACGCGTTCTCTGTATCATTCAAGCACTAAAGAAAATAAAAAGCAAGTTTTTCTCACAATAAGCTGGACTCCTGCAAATGGATTGTTTTGCGAACACTCTCTAAGGCCTTTGACAGCTTTATGGCTCCCCAGCAAGACTGTGTCACCGGTCCCCAGTCAAGGCTGAGTCGGCGGGAGCACTGTAAAAGGATGGTGAGGGAGTACGTAGCCGATTGCACGACCGTCCTCGGTGACGCCTCTGCCCCCTACAACTACTGGGTGTTGAAGCTGGACACGTGGCCTGAACTCGCGCTGTATGCCCTGGAGGTGCTTGCTTGTCCTGCGGCTAGCGTCTTGTCAGAGAGTGTGTTTAGTGTGGCTGGGGGAATCATCACGGATAAGCGTACCCACCTGTCAACCGACAGTGCTGACAGGCTTACACTCATCAAGATGAACAAAGCCTGGATTTCCCCAGACTTCTCTTCTCCACCAGCGGACAGCAGCGATACCTAAGCAATACGTAGGCTGCACCCGCGGATGGAAGCATTGTTCTCTATCACCATCCAAAACGGGGACCTTTTCGCTTCATCTGTGTATTCTATTCATCCTCCTCCTCCTGCTCCTCCTCCTGAAACCTCACATAATCACGCCGAACGGGAAATTTTTCTTAGGCCCACAAGGCTCAGTCATGTAATTTTTCTAAACAATTTTTATACGTTTCAATGCTCATTAAAGCGTTGAAACTTTCACCTGAACCAATTTTTATTTTAACTGGGCTGCCTCCAGGCCTAGTTACAAATTAAGCCACATTAACCAAAGCGATTAATGGGTTTCACCTGCCCTCTTGGTTGGGCATGGGCAATTTTTCAGAGGTACATTAGTACTGTTGATACAGCAATTTTTGTGGGCCCTCGCCTACAGTGTAATCAAATTAATTTTTAGCCCACCTGCATTAAAGCTGACATTACCTCAGCTGTGCTGGGCACTGCAATGGGATATATTTATGTACCGCCAGTGGGTTCCAGGGAACCACCCATGCTGTCGGTCCACACGGAGTTGTAACTGCATGTGTCCACTTCTAAAGAACCCCAGTCTGACTGGGGCATGCAGTGTGGGCCGAAGCCCACCTGCATTAAGCACGACATTACTACCTCAGCTGTGTTGGGCAATGCAATGGGATATTTTTGTATGTACCGCCGGTGGCTTCCTGGCACCCACCCATGCTGTGGGTCCACAGGGAGTTGTAAATGCATCTGTTTCCACTTCTAAAGAACCCCAGTCTGACTGGGGCATGCAGTGTGGGCCGAAGCCCACCTGCATTAAGCACAACATTACTACCTCAGCTGTGTTGGGCAATGCAATGGGATATTTGTATGTACCGCCGATGGGTTCCTGGCACCCACCCATGCTGTGGGTCCACAGCATGGTTGTAAATGCATCTGTTTCCACTTCTAAAGAACCCCAGTCTGACTGGGGCATGCAGTGTGGGCCGAAGCCCACCTGCATTAAACATGACAATACTACCTCAGCTGTGATGGGCAATGCAATGGGATATTTTTATGTACCGCCGGTGGGTTCCAGGGAGCCACCCATGCTGTGGGTGCACACGGAATTCCCATTGCGGAGTTGTACCTGCCTGTGACTATATATAAAAAAACGCGGTCTGACTGGGGCATGCAGACACCTTGACAGAATGAATAGTGCGTGGCACATAGGTTCCCCATTGCTATGCCCACGTGTGCAGCTCCAGATGGTGGTGGCACAGGATTGGATTTCTGATTGCTTCTGTACAGCATTGTGGGCTATCGCCCCGCCACTTTTAAAGAGGGTCGCTGCCTAGCCGTGCCAACCCTCTGCAGTGTGTGCCTGCTTTTCCTGTGGCAGACGCACTTATAAATAGACATGAGGGTGGCGTGGCATGAGGGCAGCTGAAGGCTGGGCAGGGACAGTTTGGTGTGCGCTGTGGATACTGCGTCGTGCGGGGGGGGGGGGGGTTTGCAGCATGTAACCCAGGAGAAGTGGCAGCGGACTGTCATGCAGGCAGTGATTGTGCTTTGTTGGAGGTAGTGTGGTGCTTAGCTAAGGTATGCATTGCTAATGAGGGCTTTTCAGAAGTAAAAGTTGTTGGGGGGGGGGACCACTCTTGCCGCTATTGTGGCTTAATAGTGGGACCTGTGAACTTGAGATGCAGCCCAACATGTAGCCCCTCGCCTGCCCTATCCGTTGCTGTGTCGTTCCCATCACTTTCTTGAATTGCCCCGATTTTCACAAATGAAAACCTTAGCGAGCATCGGCGATATACAAAAATGCTTGGGTCGCCCATTGACTTCAATGGGGTTCGTTATTCGAAACGAACCCTCGAGCATCGCGAAAAGTTCATCTCGAGTAACGAGCACCCGAGCATTTTGGTGCTCGCTCATCTCTATTCTCCACCACAACATTATGAGCTTGAAGTAGAAAATGAAGAAAGTGTGGAAAAAGAAGAACCCAACAAGCCTTCCACATCCCATGACCCTGAGTTTGAGGTAAAAGATGATACAACGCACAGACTGAGTTGAGGGGAATTGAGTGATCTCATTCAAGACCATGACTTGTCAAAGGAGAAGGCTGAACTTCTAGAGTCAAGACTACAGCAATGGAATCTTCTCCAACGTGATGTCAGGGTCTTACAGTACAGAGAACGTCAGAGGGATCTGCTTCCTTTTTTTGAGAAGAAAAACAATCTGGTTGTTTGCTGTGACGTTAATGGCTTGATGAAATGTTTGAATTTGAACCATGATCCAACTGAATGAAGGCTATTCATAGACTCCTCCAAGCTTAGATTGAAGCTGTATTACTTCACAATGCCAACCGTCTTCCTTCTATTCCTGTTGGTCATGCAGTTCACATGAAGGAGACCTATACAAACATGACAGCCCCCTCGAATCAATTAAATGCGCTGAACACAAGTGGAGCGTGCTCGCTCATTTCTAGAAATCCCGTTATATTCAAGTGGACTGGCCTGCAAGAAACGTACTGTTTGTACGTAGTTTGTAAAAGGGGTTTATGTTGGGGTGTGAGCGGAGTCTGCGGTGGAGAGGCAAGGAGGGTTTATTACTAAGTTCATAGTATCGCTGACGGGACCAGCGTACTTTCTGTTCTATGGAGTCAGTAAGACAAAGATCCAGTTCAGTTCTAGCTCGAGATAATGCTTGGAGATTATTTTTAGATGGATGTTTTTTGGACACCTCTTCAAACTTAGAGACTCGTTCTAATTCCAGTTGTTGTGACATACGTTCCTGTTAACGGCAGGCGGCTATTTGTATTAGGTGACCTCAAATCACTATATTGTGTGCTTCCCAAAGAGAAATGGGGGAGGAGGCGGACAGGTTGTTAATTTGAAAATATTCTTCCAGTTGTGGCGTTAATAGGGATACAACCTCAGGGATTGATAAAAGAGAGTCGTTAAGGATCCAAGATGTGTTTCTGGATTTAGACATCAAGGAATTACAGGTGATGGACAGCGGGCTATGGTCAGACCATGGCACCGACAGGATTTTAGACTGCAGTATTTGAGGTACGAAAATGTCGGGAACTAGAATGTGGTCTATTCTCCTGTATAGGGAGTGTGAAGCTGAAAAATGTGTATAGTCTATAGGGGTTGGGTTTTGTTCCCGCCAAGTCTACTAAGTGGTATTGCTGAGGGAGGGACTTAACGTTGTGCAACAGAGGATGGGCACGGAGAGTGATAGAATTTCTATCCAGATTCGGGTTAAGAATGCAGTTTGAGTCACTGCAGAAAATTACTGTGCCCCTTTTATTGGCCTTAACCAGTTTGAAAAGTTTTGTGAAATATTGAATTTGCCTTGAATTTAGAGTATAGTGGGAGACGATGGACATCTTGCATGGAGCCTGTTAATAATAGGTAGCGACTAGAGATGAGCGAACCTACTCGGCCATGCCCCTTTTTCACCCGAGCACCGCGATTTTCGAGTACTTCCGTACTCGGGTGAAACGATTCGGGGGGGCCGTGGGTGAGTGGGGGGTTGCAGCGGGGAGTGGGGGGGGAAAGGGAGAGAGAGAGAGAGAGCTCCCCCCCTGTTCCCCACTGCTACCCCCCGCTGCCACCACGCCATCTCCCGCTCCCCGGCGCCCCCTGAATCTTTTCACCCGAGTAGCCAGGTACTCGAAAATAGCGATGTTCGATCGAGTAATTACTCGAAACGAGTACGTTCGCTCATCTCTAGTAGCGACCCTCTAGGTCCACAATAGTGGAGGCGTGTGTGAAAGGAACTGATTTACTAAAGAAGATGGTGACTCCCTTGGTTTTGGTTTGTGCTTTCGCTGAATAAAATGTGGGGTATTGAGAAGAAAGCTAACGTGGGGCAGAGTTGGTGGAGAAGTGGGTCTCTTGCAGGCACACTATATCTGCATGTCTGCTCTTGTAATATCGGAACGCCTTTGAACACTTTGGAGGTAAATTAAAGCCTTGTACATTCTCAGAAATTATTTTTAGGTCCATGGGTGGAAGTAAGGACTATTAAGAATGGAAACTGTCTTAGATCCTTCACCCCATGGGAGGGTAGGTTGGGAGGGAGTAGGGAGAGGGAAGAGGCAGGGGGAAACAGGGTGTGGCCAACAAATACAATTAGCTCTAGGAGCTAAGTCAGCTCCGAAATGGGGTGGTTTATAGTGCTGATGGCTAAAGATAAAAGGTAGGAAAAGACCCTATGGGAGGTAGGGAGGGGAAGGGGGGGAAGCAGACAGCAAGGAGAGAGAGGGAAGCTTGTTTGTAGGTATTAATCTGTTTAGAAGGTGCGTTGTTCCATTCTCCTAAAGATTTGTCACCAGGAGCATGCCTGTTGTACTCTTTTCTCCTTGTTTGTTGGGTGGGAACTCATGAGTATTGTTGGGAGGTGATTTCCCACTCATTTGGATGCAAAGAAATGCTCACAACAGGTGAGGGAGAAAGAGCCAGCAGAAGAGTTCCAGGTCACTTTGCCTCGAAAATCTTATATAACCGTGATACCAAGAGATCCTGTTTCCCTGAAAATAAGCCCTACCCCCAAAATAAACCCTAGCAAGATGTTTAAATAGTGTCCAGGCAGTTATACATGTAAAAAAGAAACATATTGGAGCAAAAATTTATGTAAGACACTGTCTTATTTTCGGGGAACATGGGATTATGGATCATTTCTGGGAGTTGTGGCATTTTTCTCTCTGACTCCGGTGTAGGTATAGGAGGTGAGGGGATGTAGGAGATGAAGCTGCAGAGCCCAGCTGAGGAGGAGGTTTTTGAAGGTTTAATTCCTTATCAGCTTAAATGGAAAGCCCCATCTGTATTGTATCCTTTCCTGATGCAGGATCAATAAGTACGGCTTGAGGGCCCTCCTCTTGGATAGTGTTGATGGTGCCAAGTTGGGAAACAACTGATAGTTAAAGCCCTGGAATGTTAGCTTGCGGGAAGAGCGAGTGGCGCGCAACAATTGCTCTTTAGTGCGATTGAAGTGGAGTTTTAACACAATGTCCCTGGGGGGGGGGCCGTTTGGGTTTGGTGCTCGCAAAGCTCTATGAATTCTGTCAAGTTCTAATTGGTCAATTGTGATGCTCGGGTAGAGCTCCTGGAACAACGCCGTCACTGTTGATTGAAGATCTTTGAAGGATTTGATGGGGACTCCATGATTTGTATTTTCTCCCGACGCACCCTATTTTCAACAACTTCCAACTTATGATAAAGAAAGTATCTCTTCAGGGAGCTGCTCTATTTTTTTTTCATGGGAGTCTAGGACTATGGTAGCATTGCACATCCTGTCTTCAAGAGTAATTGTCCTCTAGCTAAGCTCTCGAAATTCGTTGGAAAGTTTAGTCGCTATTTTGGAGAGTTGGACTTTCTGAAGCATTATGGTTAGGGCTCCCAGTGTTGGCATTTGAGGGAAGCTGTAAGTCCTCCATCAGAGGAAATAGGGGGCCTCCTGCAGCGTTGATGATTTTTTAGCATCCTGCTGCGATCTTAGGCTATTTTTCCCTGCTCTGCATTGAATGGGGTGCATGGTTGCTGTGTTAGAAGTAAGTAGGCTAAAAGATGCTTTGTTCTAGTTCCTGGGTAGGGTGGGTCTTAGGGTCTCTCCGGAGTTGTGATCACTATTCGTAGCCGTATGTGGTTAACGTTGCATTAGTATGACAACATTCTATTTAGACACCAGAGTCTCTTTCTTGATACACTTTCAGTAAGATGCACTGGTGTGGCGATGCGTGCGTTATATGTATGTTGTACTGCAGGGGCTACCACAAGCTTCCGTCTGCGCTGTAACTAAAGCACGATTGCTTTTTGCTTGTTATAGCAATACCGACCACTAGGTGGCAACAGATTCCTCCTACTGTGTATATCTGGCAAGGTGTACTGCAGTTGGAGAAAACTTAGAGCTTTGCAGTGGGTCCTGAACTACCAGCACTGACCAATGTAGGTGGGGTGTTGTTCACAGTGCTGGGAGGGATATAGAACCCTGCATGGGTCCATACAAGGTGGAGAATGCCCTTTTACAGAGCTGGTACTGGTTGTGGGGTGGAGCCAACTAGGAATGGTGGGAGAGTCCTGCCTTAGTGCAGTTGGTGTCCTTACAGGGCTTGCAGGTATTGTGGCAGTAGGGACAATATGCAGGATGCCGTCAGTCCTATGTGGTGCCCCTGTGGTTCTGAGTGGCCTCTTGGTGTATGCGCTGCTGGCTCTGCTGTGCGGGGTGTAGCAGAGCAACAGGGGACTCACCCTGGTAGATGCTGCAGTCATTTCACCAGCACTCTGCAGGTCCAGCTGCCGTGCCTCCGCTGTGAATAGGGTTGCCACCCGACCTGTAAATCACCAGCCTGGCCAGTATTTTTACCGCCCAGGGTGGTGCCGGTATTTTTTTTACCGGCCCTATTAAAGGCCGGTATTTTTGTCGGGCCCCGGGGACTGCAGCAGGCTGCGACAAAAATACTGGCCTGTATACTCTGCAGGAGGCAACCCATGATGCAGGGCAGCGTCAGTCAGCAGCCAGCAGACTATGGTGATGACGCGCCCCTGTTGAGTGTCCGCCAGAGCACAGGAAGTCTCGCACATGCGCTTTAGCCTCCTGGACTACTAGCGTGCGCGGGCAGCAGAGACACAGCCCGCGTGTGTGGCGGGAGTCGGGACTCAGGAGTGGGAGTACTGACTCGGGACTTGCTCGGACCTTGAACGTCGGTGGCTATAGAGGCAGGGGTGAGTCTAGTGGTGAGACCGTGACTGAGAGAGGTAAAAAGGCTGCAGAGCAGCACAGAAGACTAGTCGATATGGTGACGAGGGAGGAGGCTGCTCGCTGCCTGGGGAGTGGGGACTCTGGAGTCTGGGTCCCAGGGAGTGTGGGACACACAAAAGAGCCTGAACGGTGCCTGACTGCAGACAGTCAATATAGGAGCACTGGGTGGGTGGGGCTGTAGGAGCACTGGATGGGGCTACTATAGGAGCACTGTTATTGTATGGAGCTACAGGAGCACTGGATGGAGCTATAGGAGCACTGTATGGACTCCTATATCTCCATACAGTGCTACTGTGGCTCCATACAGTGCTCCTATAGCTCCATATAGTGCTCCTATAGCTCCATATAGTGCCCCTGTAGCTCCATATAGTGCTCCTGTAGCTCCATATAGTGCCCCTGTAGCTCCATATAGTGCTCCTGTAGCTCCATATAGTGTTCCTGTAGCTCCATATAGTGCTCCTGCAGCTCCATATAGTGCTCCTGTAGCTCCATATAGTGCCCCTGTAGCTCCATATAGTGCTCCTGTAGCTCCATATAGTGCTCCTGCAGCTCCATATAGTGCTCCTGCAGCTCCATATAGTGCTCCTGTAGCTCCATACAATGCTCCTATAGGTCCATATAGTGCTCCTGTAGCTCCATATAGTGCTCCTGCAGCTCCATATAGTGCTCCTGCAGCTCCATACAGTGCTCCTGTAGCTCCATACAGTGTTCCTGTAGCTCCATACAGTGTTCCTGTAGCTCCATACAGTACTCCTGTAGATCCATACAGTGCTACTATAGGTCCATATAGTGCTCCTGTAGCTCCATATAGTGCTCCTGCAGCTCCATATAGTGCTCCTGCAGCTCCATATAGTGCTCCTGTAGCTCCATACAATGCTCCTATAGGTCCATATAGTGCTCCTGTAGCTCCATATAGTGCTCCTGCAGCTCCATATAGTGCTCCTGCAGCTCCATACACTGCTCCTGTAGCTCCATACAGTGTTCCTGTAGCTCCATACAGTGTTCCTGTAGCTCCATACAGTACTCCTGTAGATCCATACAGTGCTACTGTGGCTCCATACAGTGCTCCTGTAGCTCCATATAGTGCTCCTGGATGGCAGTATATGGCATACTTATATGGCATCCAGAGGTCAGGCACAGGCTGCTGTCACTCCTGGTGGTCTGGGGGGGTTTCTACAGTAGTCAGTGAGTGACACCAACTTTCCAGGTTGGATCACAACTGTTGCAGGAGGGGCAGGGGGCAGAGCAGTCACACAGAGATGTAGCAGAGCTCTGGGCATCTCCTGTATATAGTGATGTGCGGTCCGAATTTTCAATTGTGGGGAAGGGCACCAAGGGGGGAACTATTACCACTGGAGCTACTGAGGGGGCACTATCACCAGCAGAATGCCGTGATAAGCCACACCCAAGCCACGCCCCCATTTAACCATGGCCGGTATTTTTTCGTGACAAAGGTGGCAACCCTGGCTGTGCAGCTTCTTTCTCCCGGGGTCAGGGGGTCTTCTCTGGCACCCGGGAGTACCTCAAGCTGCAGAGGAGTGCTGTGAGCGTCTCCCGCTCTGTCCCTGATGGGGAGCCGCTGGTCCCTCACACGTGGTTCTCTGAGCTGCGTCTAGCTGCCGGAGCTCCCACTACCAGCGGTATGAGGAGTGCCGTGTGTGGCCTGCTGCTACTCTCTCTGTGGGGGCCTGCAGCGGTCCTTCCAGGTTTGCGGCAGATGAAGTGTGGCTCCCGAGTCCCGCTCTCCACATTGTAAACCATGTTAAATCACATTTTTGCTCACACTCGCAGATATGAATTATCTATTCCGTGACCAGGGGAAAAATTGCCGCATGCCATATTTTGCTGCGGACTCCACACAGACGGCCTCCATTGAAGTCAGTGGAGTCAGTCTAACCTGCAGCCCATACGCAGCTAACATTGTGTATGGCCCGCGGGTATCCACGCCATTGCTAAGCGACTGCACCGGAAATACAAGCATTAAAAAAGGAAAAAAAAACTACTGCACATGACCGACGGACAGAAAATTCAGGTAAGTGGGGTCACCGGCTTCATAGCCCGAATCGGCTGCAGGCCCTTCCGCATGCGGAATCTGGCCCGCCCGTGTGAAGCCGGCTATATTGTATCTTATCCATACAACGTTTCACAAATCTCTACTTTTTTATTTATGGCCCTAGGTCGCAGCAAAAAAACAACCCAAGCATCCAGAGCTTCAAGATGCTGAACAAACTAATCAGGACGATGAAGTTGCTGTGTCACAACCTTCAAGGAGCCAAGAGGTATGTTACTACTTAGAAGGTTTTCCAGAACAACACTACTGATGACCTATCCTTAAAAGTAGGTCAACAATAGTTGATCATGGAGGATCCAGGGCTTGGGATCCCCTCCAATTGAAATGCTGTGCTTTGATGAGTGCCACGTCCTCTTCTCAGGCATGTGACATCACGCTCATCGGTCATGGCTAGAGAGCAGCTCAGTCCATTTCACTTGAACTGCAGTACCAGCCACAGGCACTATACAGTGTATGGTGCTGTGCCTGGCATGGACTGAAGTGACAGAGGTTCTTATCTGAGTGTTGCTGTCTCTTCAGTCAGCTGATTGGTAGGGATCCCAAATAGTGGACCCTCACTGATAACTATTGATGACCTATCCTGAGCACAGAAAAGCCCTTTAATGTTATTGGTCACAGCGTTCATCTGTTGCGCAGGGGGACATCATCTCTGTGGTAATGTAGGGAGTGCGTCATTCCACGTCAAATGATCTAATTTGGGAGAGGGTCCCTGCTCGAATATTTTCAATTTTTCTGAAATTTTTACAAAATGTTCATTGTTCATACACCACCTGTATGAAGTTTTGCAAAGATCCAGCTTTAGGGCGCAGTCACACGGGCGTTTGTAACCGGCGTTTTTCCGCACGTCCAAAAATTCGCACCAGTTAGAACCAATGCTTTTCAATGTGAGTGATCACATGGGCAAATTTTACATGCAGAAAAACGCCTGCGGTGAAAATTATAGAACAAACCAGTGTTCTGTGTATGCTGTTGCATCCGGGGGTTTCACCTTGTGCTTCATGTGGCCGGTGGCAGCAGTGCCGACCCCACTGAGAACATATATGAAGATAGTGATCCTCTGCCATAGCTGTCACAGCTGTGGAAGAGGAGAAAGATGTTCTCCCATTGAATTCAATAGAGTCGGCAATACAGCCGACTGCATTGAAAGCAATGGGCTGCTGGCAAGCGCTGCAGTGATTTTCAGGGAAAGTCTTAAAATATAAGCCCTTCCCTGAAAACCATCCTAAAAATGTGTAAAAATAAAAAAAAACCAATGTATACTCACCTCTCTGCAGCTGCCAGGGCTCAGCCGTGTCCAGCCGCCTCTTCTCCTGCACTGCTCTGAGGAGCTTTCAGCAGGTGGGGATTTAAAATCAGTGCTATCAGTCGCCCCCCAGCCGGGGCGGCTGATCTCACACAGGGAGTGAAGGGTTAGGCTGCCTGTCCACAGGCGTTGCTGAGATTCACCGCGGGAGCAAGAGCCAGCAGACAGATCTCCGCGGTGACCCTATCTGACAGCCTATATTGTGCTGTGCATATAGAAGAGCTGTGTGTGTAAATACAGAGCAGATCATGGCACCACACTGTTATAAAAACTGTCTCTGTTACCCATAGCAACCAAACACAGCTGTGCTGTGATTGGTTGCTAAGCCTCTAGCTTAGATGTAATCTGTGCTACAGATGGAGGCTCTAGTACCCTGTTCTCCCACCTCTAGCTTGGATACAAGGTGTGATATGGGTTGGTATGGAAGCCCTAGTACCCAGTTGTACCACCGCTAGCTTGGATGCAAGATGTAATAGGGGGGCATGGAGGCTCTAGTACCCTGTTGTACCGCCTCTAGCTTAGATACAAGATGAGATGGAGCATGGAGGCTCTAGTATCCTGTTGTACTGCCTCTTAACCACTAGCACCCCTGCGAAGTAAGTAACATCCACATCATATACACCTCGTTTGCACTACCTTGCATCATCTGCCATTTTCCAAAGCACCGGAGCGCTGGTTAATTTTCTGTTTTTCACATGGATAGAAGATGTGATATGGTCAGGCATGGAGGCTCTAGTACCCTGTTGTACCGCCTCTAGCTTAGATACAAGATGAGATGGAGCATGGAGGCTCTAGTATCCTGTTGTACTGCCTCTAGCATGGATAGAAGATGTGATATGGTCAGGCATGGAGGCTCTAGTACCCTGTTGTACCGCCTCTAGCTTGGATTCAATATGTAATAGGGGCAGGCATGGAGGCTCTAGTATCTTGTTGTACCACCTCTAGCTTGGATACAAGATGTGATACAGGTGGGCATGGAAGCTCAAGTAACGTGTTGTACCACCTCCAGCTTGAATACAAGGTGCGATATGGGTGGGCATGGATGCTCTAGTATCTTGTTGTACCACGTCTACCTTGGATACAAGATGTGATGCAGGAGGGCATGGAGACTCTTGGAGCCTTTTGTACCGCCTCTAGCTTGGATACAAGGAGTGATATGGGTGGGCATGCAGGCTCCAGTACCCTGTTGTACCACCTCTAGCTTGATACAGTATGTGATAAGGGCAGGCATGGAGGCTCCAGTATCTTGTTGTACCCCCTTTAGCTTGAATACATGATGTGATACTGGCTCTAGTACCCTGTTGTACCGCCTCTAGCTTAGACACAAGATGTGATACAGGTGGGCATAGAGGCTCTAGTACCCTGTTTTACTGCCTCTAGCTTAGATACAAGATATAATATAGGCGGGCATGGAGACTCTAGTACCCTGTTGTACCACCCCTATCTTGGATACAAGGTGTGATATGGGTTGGCATAAGGGCTCTAGTACCCCGATGGGCCATCTCAAGCTTGTATATAAGATGTGATACGGGCGGGCATGGATAATTTAGTATCGTGTTGTACCACCTCTAGCTTAGATACAAGATGTGATACGGGCCACATTACGCTTGTATATAAGATGTGATACAGGTAGACATAGATCATCCAATCGTCAAAGTCGCGGCAGCACTCCGCTGGATCCAACCACAAAGGTGGGAGATGGCAAGGAAGAAATGCGCAAAAAGCTCACGCAGGAGGACCCGACTCCCTTGAGTCCTCAAAGATCATCGATTCAAAAGAATAAAGTAGCGAGCAGCGCCAGAGATGGTTACTTGTTATTTAAAAATGCATCAATGGATGCCTCTTTATTGCATTAAGAAAATCCAGTAGCGCACAACGTTTCAACCCAGCAAGGGTCTTTCTCAAGTGCATAAAAACTATACAATACACATACAGAATTTATATAAACCTCCACCAATACACAAGCAACATATAATTATAAAAACACCCACTTGCACCTGAAGATCATAGGGGCACCGTCATGCATGCTGGTCCACAACCTGTTCCTCTTCCTTTCCTTGATAGCCGGCGTCCGATGTCATCAGCGGGCGCCGCGCTGTCCAGACTCGTCATCCAGTACTCTGACAACGCATGCAGGAAACTGCGCATGCGTGCGGAGTCATACAGCGGAGCTGCCGACGGAGTCTTCCGTTGCTATGGCAGCGTCGGAACACAAGCTCCGCGATAGTTTCTATATATAGATTCATTAACCTGCCGCTCACAGCGGAGTCATACAGCAAAGCTGCCGACGGAGTCTTCCGTTGCTATGGCAGCGTCGGAGCACAAGCTCCGCGATAGTTTCTATATATAGATTCATTAACCTGCCGCTCACAGCAGTAGTTGTCATCACAGCAGGTTCTATCTATTACAGGTGCCGGTGACTATCCAGCAGCATAAGAAGGCAGCATAATACATAACCTCAACCCATGTAAAATACATATTCTGGGAGATATCCCTAATAGAGCAGCCTCATAAAAAATACTGTCATAAAGACAGATAAATTACATTAAATACCAGATAGTGTAAAGTTGCAAAAATCCTTTATTAACACCCAATACATGACGAACATCAGTTCTTTATATCAATATGGTCAAACTATGCTTACTATAAAGCCGCACCAGAATAAACAAAAATCAGATGGAACAGTATTGCAATAGAAAAACAGTTGTGGACACAGCAGCGCCGGCGGTGCATGATCTGAGGATACAAAAACAGAAACGACAAATTAAAATCAATACAAGATCTGATGGATCAATATTCAAAGAAATGGTAAAGGATCATACTCTAAATTCAAGCCATTTGGATGTAGTGCATCTAATTCGAAAATCCACCTTGCCTCCCTACGCTTCAGACGTTTCTCTCTGTCACCGCCTCTGCTGTTCAATGGCTCACAGTCTATTATTTGGAACTTCAATTGGCTTATGGCATGATGGGAATCTACGAAATGTTTAGCCACAGGCACATCAGATTTTTCTGTACGAATCGTGCTTTTGTGTTTCGATATTCTTGTCTTACATTCCTTTGTAGTCTCACCTACATAGATGAGACCACACGGGCACGTAATGACGTAGATGATATAAGTGGCATTGCACGTAAACCTGTACCTAATCGGGTAACGCTTGCCCGTCCGGGGGTGTATAAACGAATTGCCTTTAGTCATGTTGTTGCAACACGAGCAGTTGAGGCATGGAAAATTCCCCAGCTTAGGTGGCGCAAGTAACCTCTGTGTTTGTGTCTGCGTCCTTTTCACCGTGTGCACCAATTTATCTTTGAAATTAGGCCCGCGCCGATAGGACATGAGGGGTGAATGTTTGAATTCTATCACCTCAGGATGGCATTGGTTCAAAATCGACCAATGTCTCCTCAGAGTGTTAGCTATACGTCCACTCATGGGGCCAAAAGTCGATACAAATGGAATACGCGTAAGCGTCTTTTCTCTTTGCTTAACGCAGAGGAGGGTTTCACGTTTGATGTCCCTTGCTTTGGTGACCAGAGGCTTGACGATCCGCTCCGGATATCCTCTGGCATAGAATCTCCGGTGCATTTCGTCAAGCCTGTGGTCAACATGCTCATCAACCACTATCCTGCGTACCCGCAGTAGTTGGCTCCAGGGTAAAGAGTCACGCATTTTGGGGGGATGGCAACTGTTGTATAGCAACAGACTATTTCTGTCAGTCTCCTTGGTGTACAGATCTGTTTTAAGGGACCTTCCCTCCTTGTATACCATCACGTCCAGGAATTGCACCCTTTCTTTTGAATGGGTAAGAGTAAATTTAAGATCAGAGTGAACACCATTCAACTCATCATGAAACCTCTGCAATTCCGCCTCAGTGCCATCCCAAATCAAGAAAATGTCGTCAATGTACCTTGCCCAGAATCTCACCTTGGACCAATGCGCAGATGTATATACACTCTTTTCTTCGAAATGCGTCATGTACAGGTTAGCATATGTCGGGGCTACGTTCGTCCCCATTGCGGTTCCCCGCCGCTGTCTATAGTAGCTCTCACCGTACATGAAGCAATTGTTGGTCAAAATGAGTTCTAACAATGTGAGTATAAATTGCATCCTCGCATTGTCCAGGCTAGATTCATTCAAGAAGGAACATACCGCCTCAAGTCCTGCCGCGTGTTGAATATTGGTGTACAGTGCAACAACGTCAAAAGATCCTAGAATGGAAATAGGCAAAATGTCAACGTTACATAGTTTCGTCAGAAAATCAGTAGTATCTTTTATATATGACCTGGCTTTAACCGAAAATTCCCTAAGCACCCTATCCAAAAAAACAGAGGCTTTACTATATAGGGAGTCCCTACCTGAAATGATAGGCCTGCCAGGGGGTTGATGTAGATTTTTATGTATTTTGGGGAGCGTATAAATGACTGGGGTAATCGGATGCGGGACAAATAGGAAATCGTGTAGTTTTCTATCAATAATTCCCGCTCGATGGGCCTCATCCAATACTGATCGTAGTTCATTTTGTAATTTAAACACTGGATTACTCACCAGTCGCTCATATGTGGTGTCATCGTCCAATTGTGACATAATTTCGTGATGGTAATAGATTGTATCCATTACCACAATTGCGCCCCCTTTGTCGGCAGCTCTAATAGTAACCGACTCATCTTTACTTAACCCCTTCAATGCTGTGGCCTCGTTTCTAGTGATGTTATTCCTATGCACATATTTATACTGTTCACATTTTAGTTTATTCAGATCATGCGAAACTAGTTTTGCAAAGGCTTCAACCCCACCATAAGTGCCTGGTGGTTGGAAAGAACTTTTATTCCGCAGTCCTAGTCGCCTCATTGAAAAACTAGTTTCATGATGTACATTGGTAGACAAACTCTCAATATTAGTTGCAAAATATGTCTTAAGCTTAAGCGATCTATAAAGACGACGGCAGTCAATGTCCAATTGAAACCAATCGGTACGTGGGACCTCACAAAAAGATAACCCACGGGACAATACCTTAGTCTCCATATCATTTAATGTTCTGGAGGATATATTTACCACCAATAGTTGATCTGTGGCTAATTCCTTTGTCTCCTGTGCGATCTTGTCTGGATCCCCGATCTTGGTCTTCCTCCATCGTTGGTGTCGCTTTCCGCCCCGCCTGTTGCGCTGCCGCTTCCCAGGTGTGCCCTCTGACGAGGAGGGCGTTGCTATAAAAAATCCAACCTTGCATTGTCAGTTGCAAGAGGGTTTTCATCCATAGATTCCGAACTGGCGGATGTGAACCCAAACCTTTGTGGGGGCCTCGGTCGTCGTGGGTTCCTGTGACCCCGGATCCGTCTCGGAGCCTGCGGGTTCTGTCTCTGCTTTCCAGAAGACTGCCAATTGAATATATGGCCGCTCTTATAGTCCTCTGTGTCCCGGAACCATTTATTTCTCTTTATACTCTCTGTGTCTTCCCTATATTTTTTAAGGAAAACATCACATTTATTCTTAAGCTGCTGTAAATCGTCCGGTTTCATGCTCGTCATGAGTTCGTCCTCAAAGTTCTTCAGCTGTTCTTGGGATGTTTTGATCTCCGCCTGTAGAAACTCCATATTCAAAAGCATCAAATCAAACGCATATTTGTTGGTAATTCCTATAAATTTGGAGCAAAAGTCCTTGTTATCAGCAAACATAGTTGGTCTTATATGGGATCTGAGTCCCCGTGGGATCCTTCCCACACCATAATATTCCCGCAGGGTCGCAAGATGCAACTGATATGAAATCAAATGCTTATTAAGTGTTTCCCATTTCTTCTGTAATGCATTAGCATTAGGTATATCCAAAAAAGATCCATCAACAATCATATTAGAATAGATTTTATCAGCTTCTACCTGTGTATAGGTGAAAGTACTGGAATAAACCGGCCCATCTCGTGCCGTTAATAGTAATCCAACTCGATCCGTGGGTGCCTGCTGCATGGAGTCCATTATCAGTCATCCAATCGTCAAAGTCGCGGCAGCACTCCGCTGGATCCAACCACAAAGGTGGGAGATGGCAAGGAAGAAATGCGCAAAAAGCTCACGCAGGAGGACCCGACTCCCTTGAGTCCTCAAAGATCATCGATTCAAAAGAATAAAGTAGCGAGCAGCGCCAGAGATGGTTACTTGTTATTTAAAAATGCATCAATGGATGCCTCTTTATTGCATTAAGAAAATCCAGTAGCGCACAACGTTTCAACCCAGCAAGGGTCTTTCTCAAGTGCATAAAAACTATACAATACACATACAGAATTTATATAAACCTCCACCAATACACAAGCAACATATAATTATAAAAACACCCACTTGCACCTGAAGATCATAGGGGCACCGTCATGCATGCTGGTCCACAACCTGTTCCTCTTCCTTTCCTTGATAGCCGGCGTCCGATGTCATCAGCGGGCGCCGCGCTGTCCAGACTCGTCATCCAGTACTCTGACAACGCATGCAGGAAACTGCGCATGCGTGCGGAGTCATACAGCGGAGCTGCCGACGGAGTCTTCCGTTGCTATGGCAGCGTCGGAACACAAGCTCCGCGATAGTTTCTATATATAGATTCATTAACCTGCCGCTCACAGCGGAGTCATACAGCAAAGCTGCCGACGGAGTCTTCCGTTGCTATGGCAGCGTCGGAGCACAAGCTCCGCGATAGTTTCTATATATAGATTCATTAACCTGCCGCTCACAGCAGTAGTTGTCATCACAGCAGGTTCTATCTATTACAGGTGCCGGTGACTATCCAGCAGCATAAGAAGGCAGCATAATACATAACCTCAACCCATGTAAAATACATATTCTGGGAGATATCCCTAATAGAGCAGCCTCATAAAAAATACTGTCATAAAGACAGATAAATTACATTAAATACCAGATAGTGTAAAGTTGCAAAAATCCTTTATTAACACCCAATACATGACGAACATCAGTTCTTTATATCAATATGGTCAAACTATGCTTACTATAAAGCCGCACCAGAATAAACAAAAATCAGATGGAACAGTATTGCAATAGAAAAACAGTTGTGGACACAGCAGCGCCGGCGGTGCATGATCTGAGGATACAAAAACAGAAACGACAAATTAAAATCAATACAAGATCTGATGGATCAATATTCAAAGAAATGGTAAAGGATCATACTCTAAATTCAAGCCATTTGGATGTAGTGCATCTAATTCGAAAATCCACCTTGCCTCCCTACGCTTCAGACGTTTCTCTCTGTCACCGCCTCTGCTGTTCAATGGCTCACAGTCTATTATTTGGAACTTCAATTGGCTTATGGCATGATGGGAATCTACGAAATGTTTAGCCACAGGCACATCAGATTTTTCTGTACGAATCGTGCTTTTGTGTTTCGATATTCTTGTCTTACATTCCTTTGTAGTCTCACCTACATAGATGAGACCACACGGGCACGTAATGACGTAGATGATATAAGTGGCATTGCACGTAAACCTGTACCTAATCGGGTAACGCTTGCCCGTCCGGGGGTGTATAAACGAATTGCCTTTAGTCATGTTGTTGCAACACGAGCAGTTGAGGCATGGAAAATTCCCCAGCTTAGGTGGCGCAAGTAACCTCTGTGTTTGTGTCTGCGTCCTTTTCACCGTGTGCACCAATTTATCTTTGAAATTAGGCCCGCGCCGATAGGACATGAGGGGTGAATGTTTGAATTCTATCACCTCAGGATGGCATTGGTTCAAAATCGACCAATGTCTCCTCAGAGTGTTAGCTATACGTCCACTCATGGGGCCAAAAGTCGATACAAATGGAATACGCGTAAGCGTCTTTTCTCTTTGCTTAACGCAGAGGAGGGTTTCACGTTTGATGTCCCTTGCTTTGGTGACCAGAGGCTTGACGATCCGCTCCGGATATCCTCTGGCATAGAATCTCCGGTGCATTTCGTCAAGCCTGTGGTCAACATGCTCATCAACCACTATCCTGCGTACCCGCAGTAGTTGGCTCCAGGGTAAAGAGTCACGCATTTTGGGGGGATGGCAACTGTTGTATAGCAACAGACTATTTCTGTCAGTCTCCTTGGTGTACAGATCTGTTTTAAGGGACCTTCCCTCCTTGTATACCATCACGTCCAGGATGACGACATCGGACGCCGGCTATCAAGGAAAGGAAGAGGAACAGGTTGTGGACCAGCATGCATGACGGTGCCCCTATGATCTTCAGGTGCAAGTGGGTGTTTTTATAATTATATGTTGCTTGTGTATTGGTGGAGGTTTATATAAATTCTGTATGTGTATTGTATAGTTTTTATGCACTTGAGAAAGACCCTTGCTGGGTTGAAACGTTGTGCGCTACTGGATTTTCTTAATGCAATAAAGAGGCATCCAGTGATGCATTTTTAAATAACAAGTAACCATCTCTGGCGCTGCTCGCTACTTTATTCTTTTGAACAGGTAGACATAGAGGCTCTAGTATCCTGTTGTACCGCCTCTAGCTTGTATATAAGATATGATACAGGTGGGCAAAGATGCTCTAGTATCCTGTTGTACTGCTTCTAACTTGTATATAAGATATGATACGGGTGGGCATGGAGGCTCTAGTACCCTGTTGTACTGCCTCTAGTTTGCATACAATATGTGATAGGGACAGGCATGGAGGCTCTAGTACCCTGTTGTACCACCTCAAGCTTGGATACAAGATGTCATACGGGTAGACATGGAGGCTCTAGTACCCTGTTGTAACGCCTTTAGCTTAGATACATGATGTGATACGGGCAGGCATGAAAGCTCTAGTATCCTGTTGTACCGCCTCTAGCTTAGACACAAGATGTGATACAGGTGAGCATGGAGGCTCTAGTACCCTTATGGGCCACCTCAAGCTTGGATAAAAGATGTGATACAGGCAGGCATGGAGGCTCTAGTATCCTGTTGTACCGCCTCTAGCTTAGATACAAGATGTGAGGAGGCTGTAGTACCCTGTTGGACCACCTCAAGCTTGTATATAAGATATAATACGGGTGGGCATGGAGGCTCTAGTATCCTGTTGTACCCCTTCTAGCTTGTATATAAGATGTGATACGGGTGGGCATGGAGGCATGGAGGCTCTAGTATCCTGTTGTACCCCTTCTAGCTTGTATATAAGATGTGATACGGGTGGGCATGGAGGCTCTAGTATCCTGTTGTACCCCTTCTAGCTTGTATATAAGATGTGATACGGGTGGGCATGGAGGCTCTAGTATACTGTTGTAGTGCCTACCAACGGACGGCAGAGGGGAGTACTCATCTCGGGTCATGGCTCTACATAACCTGTGCTGATATATAGAAAGATAATTATTGCTGACCTGTCAGTGCCGTATCCAGTCTCTTGTAGTTACAGGAAATGAACGTGACACAGCAGCCTCTGATTGGCTGCAATCAACTGACTACTTGTGGTGGCCGCTGTCACAACAAACACCAGTACTGCAGCGCTGGATCCTATCAGAGTGGTAAGTGTAGCGATTTATTAATTTAGTACAGACAGCCCTATTAGGCCGCGTTCACACATGGCGTTTTTTGTAGAGTTTTTTTTTATTCAGTTTTTAATTGCCGTTGAAAAACGCCATGTGTGAACACAGCTTTAAAAAGATTCTGTCTGGTAGTTGGACAACCCCTTTAAAAGCAACCAGTCGTCCCCTATAAGCACTATGAAGTTTTGGAGCACATAGGACGGGTCCGGAGGAGTCCGGGGTGTGTTCTGCTTACCTCCCCAGCTCACGGTTCCTGCACCGTAGCCCCTGGAAGTCGGTACGCGGTGTGTATGATTCGCCAGTCAGTGTGCGCACATCCTGTTCTCTAAGGGTATGCGCCTGCGCTGACTGAAAAGTCCCACTCACATCCCCGGACTCCTCCGACCTGAACTATGGGCACCATAAGACCGGCTTCACATGGGTGATACAATCACGTGAGATTTGTGCATTTTGAGACGCACAAATCTGAACCACCACCTTGTGAATGGAGTCATACACATGAACGATGCGATGCGGGAAACAAACCGCGGCATGTTCTATCTGGCTGCGTGATCTCGCATTGCAGCGTCCATTGTTTTTAATGGGGCCGGTGGCAGCAATGGGGGAGAGAACAGCCGCGGCAGAGGATTGAATTCACATGGTGAGGGCGCGATATGGTGGCGGGATTCACGGCCTCGTATCACGCATACCTGTGTGAAGTTAGGCCAACTTAGTTGTGACTTTGGCCAGTATCGTGTCTCCCATTACACTGTGCGGCACATGACCTGTACATAGAGACTGGCCTATGGTAAGCAATAATGCACTGCACTACAAAAGTACTGCAGTGCAACGTCATAGCAAACAGTGCTTTTATGGTTCAAGTCCCCCACAGTGACATAAAAAATGAAAGAAAAAAAAAATTGTAAAAAAAGAGGTAAAATTAAATTACCAAAAAAACTCTTTTACGCACTTTCCCCTTTCTATTAAAAAAAAATAACAAAAAAAAAAAAAAAAAATATATATATATATATATATATATATATATAAACCCACATTTCTGGTATCCGTAACGATCTCTACAGTGAATCGAACGCACTATTCATCTTGCAAAAAATGTAAATATAAACCCTAAAAGATGCAGAGGCAAAATGCTCATTTTGTTCATTTTGCCTACCAAAATAACGCCAAGTCAACAGAAAAATAAAAAAGTTATGTCTTTTGAAAATTGGAGATGAAAATACCCCAAAAATCTTCACGCCTTTATGGCCAAAATAGGCAGAGCGATCAGCTGAGCAAGCTGGACCATCTACTAGCAGCTTATTCGGCTCCAAAGTCCACCCCTCCCAACTCCTTAGCCGTGGATGACGCAGTAGGCGTCATCCATGTAGCGCTGCCAAGTCTCACATGTGCGCCGCGAGGTCTTCAGCTGGCGCATGCACAGATGAACTGTCTCTTTGTGGGAATATTCACGTTACTCGTTGTTCATGCAGCGGCAACAGTGCAAGTGCAAAAGAACGCAGCATGTCCTGTTTTGAGGCAATTCCACTGCAAGAACTGCTCATTCTTTCTTTTTTATTATTTTTCACGTTTAAAAACGCACCTACAGTGATGCGAATAGCGCATTTTGAACATGGGAACGTTTCGCAGAAACCTGAAAAACGCAGGTTTACAACTGTGATATATATATATATATATATATATATATATATATATATATATATATATATATATATATATATATATATATATATATATATATAATATATATATATATACGATTTTCTCTCACCTATATCGCACTGGCCTGTGTAAATACAGTGTAAAGCACGCGGTGCAGAGCGTGGTGCGTAAGGGTATATTCACACCAAATCTGAGAACCCCGCCAGTTTTGCCGCAGATGTGAGATGTGTTTTTTGGTCACATGGTTTTTACAGGTAAAAGTACACGCGGTCTTTGATGTGGTTCTCAGCCGCACCTTGACTGCGACACGTGAATACACTTTACGGATGCTTTTACTCCCGCGCATTTATAGTGACGTATTTTTAGGGACGTTTTTCTGGATTATTTTTTTCCATAAACCCTGCGGCCGGATTTTAGCAGATCAACAGTGAAGTGTGGAGCTCCATAAACACTACAGGGATCCTTTGTGGGGGTTTTCTCCTTTAGTCGTGCGTTTCTTGGGTCGGTGGCTATTTTTGTAATCGCAGCATCCTGCAGGTTTGGCGTTACTGCAGGTCACCGCATTCTATGTGGTGCGGACATGTCAGCGCTGGGACAGGAAGAACAGACGGGCTCATTAATCTAATCTATCTAGAAGACAAACCTGCCTTGTTGCCCATAGCAACCAATCAGAGCGCAGCTGTCATGTAACTAGAGCCGTTTCAGAAATCAGAGCTGTGCTGTGATTGGCTGCTACGGGCAACAAGGCCAAATTTTTTTTTCAGACAGCTTTGATAAATGAAGGCGAGAGAAGGGTGGTATAGCCAGCATCAGGGGGCAGGAGAGTGGTGAAGGGTCTTGGTAGTGCCGGCATCAGGGGGCAGGAGAGCAGTGGAGGACCCTGGTAGTGCCGGTATCTGGGGGCAGGAGAGCGGTGGAGGACCCTGGTAGTGCTGGCATCAGGGGGCAGGAGAGCGGTGGAGGACCCTGGTAGTGCTGGCATCAGGGGGCAGGAGAGCGGTGGAGGACCCTGGTAGTGCTGGCATCAAGGGGCAGGAGAGCGGTGGAGGACCTTGGTAGCGCCAGTATCTGGGGTCAGGAGAGCGGTGGAGGACCCTGGTAGTGCCGGTATCTGGGGGCAGGAGAGCGGTGAAGGACCCTGGTAGTGACGGTATCTGGGGGCAGGAGAGCGGTGGAGGACCCTGGTAGTGCTGGCATCAGGGAGCAGGAGAGCGGTGGAGGACCCTGGTAGTGCCGGTATCTGGGGGCAGGAGAGCGGTGGAGGACCCTGGTAGTGCCGGTATCTAGGGGCAGGAGAGCAGTGGAGGACCCTGGTAGCGCCGGTATCTGGGGGCAGGGGAACAGTAATGTGACGGCTTCTCCTCTTATCTTACAAGATATATGATGTTTAACCCTCGCGATTCTATTGCACTAGTCGTTTTTATTAAGTTCAGGTCTCTGCAGGGTGTTAATGTGAGTGATTATCACAGGTTTATGCTAGATTGCACTGCGATATTCCGTGCACCATTCGCCTACAGGAACGCATTACACTGAATCTGTACCTGCAATGTCATGCAGATCTGATCTTGTGATGGTGAAAATCCCGCATTGTCGTATTTTTTAGGTTTTTGACAGAAATCGTATTACAGAGCCCTCCCCAAGTAGCAACAAACACGGCTCACACATTGCAGTATGGCGGCATAAGCTGCGTAACGCTGGTCTAAATATGGGGCGCTTCATCAGAACATATAGCCAAATATTGGTGAAAGAGTCATAGTCCGGTTTGCTTGCTGATTTAGCACCGAAATTCCAATTAGAGTCAAATACCGGTGAATGGGGATTTCACTCACAGCAGAAAACAATCTGCCGTGGATTGGAGTCTCGCTGCGGATTTTCACCTTCCCAGCATGCTCTGCAGGTTGTGGATATTTCAAGGCGGATTTTATTCATTTTAATATGAGTGAAATCTGCGCCAAAATCCTCAGAATTTGTTGTGGATTATTCTGCTGAATTCCAGTGTGGATTTACGCAATATGTGAGAAATGAGCCTAAAATGTGTCTAGAAGATCCCTGGTTAGAGAGGCCTGTGGCCGGTCCTGCCCACCTGTGAGGGTGTGTGTATGTGCGGTCGAGTGAGGTCACAGGGGTTTCAATGGAATCTTGTGAGGTCAGAGCGGTCTGCAGTTCTAGAAGCAGATAGAACCCGTCCGCACAGGCAGTTCCTGCAGCAGCGGCACTACAACAGTCACCGGAGCTCTGCTGCCTCTGCTACACCCCATAACTTCTCCTCAACCGTTGGCTGCGTACATCATCCCTGTCCGAGAGGAGCTTCTGGGCGCTCCAGGTGGACGTTACGTGGATGTAACCGCTGCTGCTTGCTGTTAGCAGCCTACATCATCACTGTCCGAGAGGAGCTTCTGGGCGCTCCAGGTGGACGTTACGTGGATGTAACCGCTGCTGCTTGCTGTTAGCAGCCTACATCATCTCTGTACGGGAGGAGCTTCTGGGCGCTCCAGGTGGACGTTACGTGGATATAACCGCTGGTGTTCGCGGTTATCAGCCTACATCATCCCTGTCCGGGAGGAGCTTCTGGGCGCTCCAGATGGACGTTACGTGGATGTAACCGCTGCTGCTTGCTGTTAGCAGCCTACATCATCTCTGTCCGAGAGGAGCTTCTGGACGCTCTAGGTGGACGTTACATGGATATAACCGCTGCTGCTTGCTGTTAGCAGCCTACATCATCCCTGTCTGGGAAGAGCTTCTGGACGCTGCAGGTGGACGTTACGTGGATATAACCGCTGCTGTTCGCTGTTATCAGCCTACATCATCTCTGACTGAGAGGAGTTTCTGGATGCTCTAGATAGACGTCACGTGGATATAACTGCTGCTGCTTGCTGTTAGCAGCTTACATCATCTCTGTCCGAGAGGAGCTTCTGGACGCTCTAGGTGGACGTTACATGGATATAACCGCTGCTGCTTGCTGTTAGCAGCCTACATCATCCCTGTCTGGGAAGAGCTTCTGGACGCTGCAGGTGGACGTTACGTGGATTTAACCGCTGCTGCTTGCTGTTAGCAGCCTTCATCATCCCTGTCCGGAGGAGCTTCTGGCCGCTCACAGATAAGTGTCACATCTCTCTGGGTTTCCATGTTTATATACTGAGCTGGTGATTGTTAGATATCATGGGGAACCCTTTTATATGAGGGGATTGTATTCTCAGCCGCTCGCTAGAGAACATCTAATAGACAAGTCCTTCCTTTATACTGCAGTCACATTTTTTTGTGTGTCTTTTTGATGCGCTTTGCTGGTAAACTGCAGCAAAAATCATTTTTTTAAAACCCCTAAAGGACCACTTTTTGGGGATTTTACCCGTATGGTGATTTTACTCCCCTATTTTTTGTTTGTTTTCTTTTGCTCCCAAAATGATTTTTGCAGCATTTTTCTTTCTATGACATATAGGGCCATTTTTTATTTATTTTTTATTTATTTATTTATTTTAAATATCTAGTAATAAGCTAAAAAATGTTTTTTTTTTAATAATAGTTGTTTATTTGTAAAATTAGAATATTCACACTAAAATAAAGTAGGGAATGGGTTCCTCATTTCGGTTTCGCTGTATAGATATATAATTTGTATAGTTTTAGATTACAGGGCGCAAATAGCGCTGATTTTGGCTGGCGTCGGTGTTGAGTCGTTTTATTTAATATATATTAAATTCTGTATTTATTTATTTTTACATCAAACACCTCCTAGGGGGTCATTTATATTGCCTCTTTTCTATTTCACACTTTCCCACTATAGCTGAAGCGTCCATATGAGCCCCAGTTCGGGCTCATGTCCACGGGCGTTTTCCCACCACGAATTCCGCATGCATTGCACGCATGAGTGATATGCAGAGAATGGAGGCAATGAAAGTATATGGGCTTCCATTGCTCCATACCCACCTGTGTGTGGGCACTGCCTATCGATACGCAAGAGAAATAAATTGCAGCATGCACTATCTCTCTGTGTGTCATATGCAGACATTGTTTGGGCTGTGTATCAATACGCTGTCCATACACAATACATTGATACAGGCAGTGTTTCCATACGCATCCCTGCGCTGTTCAGAGCGGGGAATTAAAAAGAGAAAATCAGACTGCGCATGTGCGTGACGACAGATTCCCAGGCATGCGCAGTGCCATGCACAGCCCATAAACGGTCTCTGCCGGAGGAGTGTATTGGCTATATATGTGTACAACACTGCGGGAGACCCGGAGTATTTTATATATATACCCGTGGACATGAGCCCTTAAAGGGGAGACATCCCCCTATAGTGACAATAGTGTGGAGGAGGGGAAGAAAAATGGATGGAGCGCCCCCGGGGAAGAGGAAATGGGATAAAAATGGAAGTGGGACTGCTTGATCTCGGGTGTTTTGTCAAAAAAACTCCGTTTTTTTTTCATTTAAAACCAGCTTGTATCCGCGTCTGGGGGTTTGGGAACGTCTTCCTCAGTACTTGCTGGGGTTACACGATACAACACATTCATATATGGTGTAGAGTCACAGTGGAGTAAAAGGTGACGTGGACAGTAGTTGGTAGTGTGATATACCAGGCGCTTTTACGCCACGCAGGAAAGATAGTCCTGGAACTATCTTTCCCGGCCAGAATATAGCCACTGCCATAGATTCCTATGGGAGCCAATGACAGCTGCCGGAGAGGGGAGGTGGGAGGGAGTTTAGCAGCGTGACTGCTGAACTCTCTCCCCCTTCTCTCCTCCTCTTTGCCCCTCGCCAGTTGTTTGCAATGGGAGGGAGCAGGGCGGGGACGGAGCTAAGCACCACCCCTCCTATTGCTGGCGGCCAACAAGGGACGGAGAGGGGGCGGGAGCTTGGCACACTAGCTCCTGCCCCGTCCCGCCTCCTCCCTTTGCAGAGAGTCGGTGAGGGGAAGGGGGAGAACAGCTTAGCAGAGCTAAACTGTCTTCCCCTGCCCAACGGCATTGCGGCTTCGGCGTATATGCACTGGGCTCAGGCCGTCTGAACGGGCGCACAAACGTTAGATTTCTGTGCCCGTTCACACGTTTTTATGGTGCCAGTGGGCACACTTCAAAACACCAACGGCCGTGTGAAAGAACCCTCATAGTAATAAAACCAATAGTAGCGATAATGGCAATAGAGACTATCAAATAAAATGAGTCTTGGCATAATGTTAGTCCCTGTATGGCAGCTATAGGGCAAAAGAAAATGTACATTTAAAAGACTATATAACTAACTGTATATACCGTATTTTTTGCTTTATAAGGGCGCATTCAGACGAGTGTGTGCGTGTGCCATACATAGGTGCTCACAAAACCACGCACCCACGTACATGCACAAACACGCGTGAATGCAGGTCCGTGCAGCATTGCTTTCAATGGAACACGATAGGATGCCGGCAACCCCTGCAGTGATTTTCAGAGAAGGGTTTTAAATATAAGCCCTCCCCTTAAAATCAGCCATGGTTTCTCTTTAAGGAAAAAAAAAAAATATATACATATTTAGGCTGAAGAATTCCTCTGCCACAGCTCTTCCTGATTGGTTGAGCGCTTTGACCAATCACAGCTATAATATATATATTTTTTTAATTTTTTTTCTGCATCTAGGGTTCATTTAAGGGCTTTGACTAAGATTTCATATTGTCAAAGTTGCATCCATTTGCACGAAAACGTCATTTTTGTGCGAATCAAAAAAACGCTGTCCTATTTTTTTTGCAGGAGCGAATTGTTCACTAGTAAAAAACAGACATGTGACCACATTCATTGGAAAGCATTTGTTCTAATAGACCCGTTTTTTTTTTGCATCTATGGATGCGGGAAAAAAACGCTCCCCTGCCGGAACCCAAAAAATATATATAATTTGGAAGACGTTTTTCCATGAAATAGATCTTAAAAGATGCCCGCAGTGCAATTGGCTGTGTGTGGCGAAAATAAAATAAAATCAAGGCCCGCAGTGCGATTGGCTGTGTGTGGCAAAAAGAAAAAAAAAAGATGCCCGCAGTGCGATTGGCTGTGTGTGGCAAAAAGAAAAAAAAAAGATGCCCGCAGTGCGATTGGCTGTGTGTGGCAAAAAGAGAAAAAAAAGATGCCCGCAGTGCGATTGGCTGTGTGTGGGGAAAAAGAAAAAAAAATAGATGCCCGCAGAGCGATTGGCTGTGTGTGGCAAAAAGGAAAAAAAAAAAAAGATGCCCGCACTGCGATTGGCTGTGTGTGAAAAAAAAAAGGGTACCTGTGGTGCGATTGGCTGTGTGTAGCAAAAAGAAAAAAAAAAAGATTCCCGCAGTGCGATTGGCTGTGTGTGGCAAAAAAGCGTGTCTGTGGTGCGATTGGCTGTGTAGCAAAAAGAAAAAAAAAATAACATGCCCGCAGAACAATTGGCTGTGTGTGGCAAAAAAAAGATGCCCGCAGTGCGATTGGCTGTTTGTGGCAAAAAGAAAAGAAAAACATACCCGCAGTGCGATTGGCTGTGTGTGGCAAAAAAAAGTGTGCCTATGGTGCAAATAGCTGTGTATGGCAAAAAGAAAAAATAAAGATGCCCGCAGTGCGATTGGCTATGCGTGGAAAAAAAGTGTGTCTATGGTGCGATTGGCTGTGTGTGGCAAGAAAAAAAACATGCCCGCAGTGCGATTGCTTGTGTGTGGCCAAAAAAAAGTGTGTCTATGGTGCAATTGGCTGTGTGTGGCAAAAAGCAAAAGAAAAAAAAATTCAAAAGATGCCCGCAGTGCGATTGGCAGTGTGTGGAAAAGAAAGGGTGTATGTTATGCAATTGGCTGTGTGTTGCAAAAAGAAAAGAAAAAAAAAAGATGCCCGCAGTGCGATTGGCCGTGTGTGGCAAAAAGGAGAAAAAAAAAGAAAAAAAGATGCCCGCAGTGCGATTGGCAGTGTGTGGAAAAGAAACGGTGTCTGTGATGCGTTTGACTGTGTGTGGCAAAAAGAAAAAAAAAAAGATACCCGCAGTGCGATTGGCTGTGTGTGGCAAAAAGAAAAAAAAAATGCCCGCAGTGCGATTGGCTGTATGTGGAAAAAAAAAGTGTCTATGGTGCGATTCGCTGTGTGTGGCAAAAAGAAAAAAAAGATGCCCGCAGTGCGATTGGCTGTTTGTGGGGGAAAAAAGGATGACTGTGGTGCGATTGGCTGTGTGTGGCAAAAAGAACAAAAAACCTGCCCGCAGTGCGATTGGCTGTGTGTGGCAAAAAGGAAAAAAAAAAGATGCCCGCAGTGCGATTGGCAGTGTGTGGAAAAGAAAGGGTGTCTGTGATGCGATTGGCTGTGTGTGGCAAAAAGAAAAAAAAAAACCATGCCAACAGTGCGATTGGCTGTGGGTGGCAAAAAGAAAAAAAAAAGATGCCCGCAGTGCGATTGGCTGTGTGTGGCAAAAAAAAAAAAAAAACATGCCCGCAGTGCGATTGGCTGTGTGTGGCAAAAAGAAAAAAAAAACATGCCCGCAGTGCGATTGGCTGTGTGTGGCAAAAAAAGTCTGTCTATGGTGAAATTGGCTGTGTGTGGCAAAAAGAAAATAAAGATGCCCGCAGTGCGATTGGCTGTGTGTGGCAAAAAGGAAAAAAAAAAGATGCCCGCAGTGCGATTGGCAGTGTGTGGAAAAGAAAGGGTGTCTGTGATGCGATTGGCTGTGTGTGGCAAAAAGGAAAAAAAAAAAAGATGCCCACAGTGCGATTGGCTGTGTGGCAAAAAGAAAAAAAAGATGCCAGCAGTGCGATTGGCTGTGTGTGGCAAAAAGGAAAAAAAGAAAAACAGATGCCCGCAGTGCGATTGGCAGTGTGTGGAAAAGAAATGGTCTCTGTGATGGGATTGACTGTGTGTGGCAAAAAGCAAAAAAAAAAAAACATGCCCGCAGTGCGATTGGCTGTGTGTGGCAAAAAGAAAAAAAAAACATGCCCGCAGTGTGATTGGCTGTGTGTGGCAAAAAGGAAAAAAAGAAAAACAGATGCCCGCAGTGCGATTGGCCGTGTGTGGCAAAAAGGAGAAAAAAAAAAAGAAAAAAAGATGCCCGCAGTGCGATTCGCAGTGTGTGGAAAAGAAACGGTGTCTGTGATGCGTTTGACTGTGTGTGGCAAAAAGCAAAAAAAAAAAGATACCCGCAGTGCGATTGGCTGTATGTGGCAAAAAGAAAAAAAAATGCCCGCAGTGCGATTGGCTGTGTGTGAAAAAAAAAGTGTCTATGGGGCGATTCGCTGTCTGTGGCAAAAAGAAAAAAAAGATGCCCGCAGTGCGATTGGCTGTTTGTGGGAAAAAAAAGGATGACTGTGGTGCGATTGGCTGTGTGTGGCAAAAAGAACAAAAAACCTGCCCGCAGTGCGATTGGCTGTGTGTGGCAAAAAGGAAAAAAAAAGATGCCCGCAGTGCGATTGGCAGTGTGTGGAAAAGAAATGGTGTCTGTGATGCGATTGACTGTGTGTGGCAAAAAGCAAAAAAAAAAAAGATGCCCGCAGTGCGATTGGCTGTGTGTGGCAAAAAATAAATATGCCCGCAGTGCGATTGGCTGTGTGTGGCAAAAAAAAAAAAAAAACATGCCCGCAGTGCGATTGGCTGTGTATGGCAAAAATAAAAAAAAAGATGCCCGCAATGCGATTGGCTGTGTGTGGAAAAAAAAGGATGTCTGTGGTGCGATTGGCTGTGTGTGGGCAAAAAGAAAAAAAACATGCCCGCAGTGCGATTGGCTGTGTGTGGCAAAAAGAAAAAACAAAAAAGATGCCCGCAGTGCGATTGGCTGTGTGTGGCAAAAAGGAAAAAAAAAAGATGCCCGCATTGCGATTGGCAGTGTGTGGAAAAGAAATGGTGTCTGTGATGCGATTGACTGTGTGGCAAAAAGCAAAAAAAAAAAAGATGCCCGCAGTGCAATTGGCTGTGTGTGGCAAAAAATAAATATGCCCGCAGTGCGATTGGCTGTGTGTGGCAAAAAGAAAAAAAAAACATGCCCGCAGTGCGATTGGCTGTGTGTGGCAAAAATAAAAAAACATGCCCGCAGTGCGATTGGCTGTGTGTGGCAAAAAGAAAAAAAAAAGATGCCCGCAGTGCGATTGGCAGTGTGTGGAAAAGAAAGGGTGTCTGTGATGCGATTGACTGTGTGTGGCAAAAAGCAAAAAAAAAGATGCCCGCAGTGCGATTGGCTGTGTGTGGCAAAAAGAAAAAAAAACATGCCCACAGTGCGATTGGCTGTGTGTGGCACAAAGAAAAAAAAAAGATGCCCGCAGTGCGATTGGCAGTGTGTGGAAAAGAAAGGGTGTCTGTGATGCGATTGACTGTGTGTGGCAAAAAGAAAAAAAAAAGATGCCCGCAGTGCGATTGGCTGTGTGTGGCAAAAATAAAAAAAAAGATGCCCGCAGTGCGATTGGCTGTGTGTGGAAAAAAAAGGATGTCTGTGGTGCGATTGGCTGTGTGTGGCAAAAAGAAAAAACAAAAAAGATGCCCGCAGTGCGATTGGCTGTGTGTGGCAAAAAGGAAAAAAAAAAGATGCCCGCATTGCGATTGGCAGTGTGTGGAAAAGAAATGGTGTCTGTAATGCGATTGACTGTGTGGCAAAAAGCAAAAAAAAAAAAGATGCCCGCAGTGCAATTGGCTGTGTGTGGCAAAAAATAAATATGCCCGCAGTGCGATTGGCTGTGTGTGGCAAAAAGAAAAAAAAAACATGCCCGCAGTGCGATTGGCTGTGTGTGGCAAAAATAAAAAAACATGCCCGCAGTGCGATTGGCTGTGTGTGGCAAAAAGAAAAAAAAAAGATGCCCGCAGTGCGATTGGCAGTGTGTGGAAAAGAAAGGGTGTCTGTGATGCGATTGACTGTGTGTGGCAAAAAGCAAAAAAAAAGATGCCCGCAGTGCGATTGGCTGTGTGTGGCAAAAAGAAAAAAAAAGATGCCTGCAGTGCGATTGGCTGTGTGTGGCAAAAAGAAAAAAAAAAGATGCCCGCAGTGCGATTGGCAGTGTGTGGAAAAGAAAGGGTGTCTGTGATGCGATTGACTGTGTGTGGCAAAAAGCAAAAAAAAAGATGCCCGCAGTGCGATTGGCTGTGTGTGGCAAAAAGAAAAAAAAACATGCCCACAGTGCGATTGGCTGTGTGTGGCACAAAGAAAAAAAAAAGATGCCCGCAGTGCGATTGGCTGTGTGTGGCAAGAAGGAAAAAAAACATGCCCGCACTGCGATTGGCTGTGTGACAAAAAAAAAAGATGCCCGCAGTGCGATTGGCTGTGTGTGGCAAAAAAAAGAAATGTGCTTGTGCTGCAATTAGCCATGTGTGTCGAAAAACAAAAAAAGATGCCCGCACTGCGATTCACTGTGTGTGGCAAAAAGATCATTTGGCTTTTATAACGGTCGCTAAAAGTAACGCTGCATGTTCTACTTTCATGCGTTGCAGCGTGTTTCTGGAGTGTGTTTTTTACTCTTGTAATGCCGCTGGGAGAGAGAAAAAAGTGATGTCATCGGTGTTACTACAGAAAATATGCTGTAAAGACGCTGCTCTCAACGCTGAAAAACGCAGCGTGTTTATAAACGTTTGTGTGGGAGTGGCCTAAAGTTGAAAAACAACGAATGTTTCTTGGATGTGTTTTGAGACTTTTCCAGCTTTCTGGTTTCTTCACACATTGCAAATTCACTGGATTTTCTGCAGCTACAAGATTCGCACCAAATCCGTGCTAAATGGCGCAGGTTTTGATGTAGATTTGCCACGGATTTCAGCCCTTCATATGAAAGTGTGAACATGCCCAGTATGAATTGACCTGCTGTAGATGTAAAATCCGTGGCACGGGTCAATTTATGCTGCACTTTTTTTGCAGCCTGTGGATGGAATTTTTTGAAATCCTATCCATAACGCTCGTACTGTAAGATGCTGCAGATGTTCTGCAGCATTTCTGTCCTGTGTGAACACACTCTAAGGGTGGCTTCACACGAGCGTGTGCGTGTGCCGTGCATAGGTGCGCACAAAAGTGTGTACCCATGTATGTGCACAAACATGCATGAATGCAGGTCTGTGCCCATTGCCTTCAATGGGGCTGCAACTGCTGCCGATGGCCCCATTGCAAGCAATGGGCTGCCAGCAACCCCTGCAGTGATTTTCAGGGAAGGGCTTTAAATATCCCCATAGCGCAGAGAGAGTTGGTGGGGCTAGAGAGTGGGTGGAGCTATAGGGCTTCTCTCAGATTTCCCATAGCAAATATATAGAGGGTGGGGCTAGAGCGTGGATCCTCTAGCCCCACCCCCTCCACCCACGCTTTCTGGAAAGCCCTCCGGAAAGCCCCGTAACTCCACCCCCTCTGTATTCCTGCTATATGGAAATCCCTGGGGGAGAGAGTCCCCTACTGCTCTGAACTGCTGGGGAATTGCCCACCAGCAGAGCTGGAGGAATACCCCGCTGGTTACAGCAGGACATTTTAAAACATGCTGCCGAGAAGCACATTGTAAATGTCCTGTTGTAAATTCCTGTTAGTCCCCGCAGGGATTAAGGGAACCCTCAGGGAGTCTCCTCATCTCCGCGAGGACTAATAGGAGTTTACAGCAGTCATTTAAAATGTGCGTCTGGACAGCAGGTTTTAAATGTCCTGCATAAGCTCCTGCTCCCATAGGGGTCAATGGAAACTCCTGCACAGAGCACACCAAAAATAGGACAGGTCCTATGTTTGGTGCACACCGCAGAGCTGCATGTGACCTGCAGCATGTCCTATCTTTGTTAGGTGTGCGAACCGTTTTACGCAACTACATTCTTTGATGTGAGCCCTTCTATAGGAACCCATTGGTTATTTTAGAAGCGCTTTTTTTGCCCGCGCAAAAAATAAACACTTGCCTGACTCAGAAAAAGCCTTTAAATGAAATGTATAACCGGGTCACTAATGAATCACGTCAGCAAGGGGATTGGAATACCTAAGAGATGGTCTCTTGCCAGGAAAAACTGGGACAAGCCGGGAGGCGGCTAATTCTGACTAGGGGGCGCAATTTTTTTCAAATTTTAAGGGGGATTTCCTTTTCAGGTAGACACCTTTTTTTCCCCAGCAAATTTGTAGTGTTCACCTGGTTCATATATTCCCTGTGACACAGAGGGACAACCAACAGCCAATGCATGGCTATTGGCTAATCATTTCATTGACAAATATAGGATCCACCTTTTAGCTCTCTTCACCGGGGTCATCAGCTGTCAAGTCCACAATACATAGGAATAGGAAAGGAACTACTGTATCCACCTATGTATTGTATCTACTATGGTGGACTAATAATTGTGGAAATGAATTGATCTCCCAACCACATGTAAGGTATGGGGCTGATGGATCGAGAACGTAGGATGTTAATGCTGATTTTCTGGTTGCATCGTCTTATTTGGTATTGTGATATAACCTGAAAAAGTTTTTGGCAGATTACTGAAGGCTCGTGGTTGTCATCTGGCAGAGAAGCTACTGGACGAGCCCCCACAGAAGATACTTTGGTGCAGATGGAGAAACAAGCAGGTATGTGAAATTATCCACTTATTGGTATGTAATAAACTATGGTAGGAGCTGGTGCTGTGCGCATGGCTGAACCACCAGGGAGCTCCAGTTACCGATGTGCTACAGAAGACTGGGAGCTCTAGCTATCAATATACCACAAAGGAATGGGAACTATATCACCAGGGCCTTTAAATGTCACCGGGTCGCCAGGGCCTCTGGATATTGCGGGGTCGCCAGGGCCACCAAAGACTGGGTGCTGGCAGTTATGCACTTGAGAATCTTAATGAGGTCATTCAAATCATTTGGGTTTCATTTTCTTGCAGCCTGGAAGAGTCATGAGGAAGAGGAAGGACCCCAACCCCAGCCTGAAGTTCTACGAGGGAAGAGAGCTGTCCAGATGCCATACAGATTCATCTTCCCTGTCAGATTGCAGCTGGAACAAGCGGAGGACATTGAGTGCCAGATTCGGAATCCTTATTTTCCCAGTTTTCAAAATAAAGATTTCAAAATAAAATGGAGTTTTAACATGTGCTGTTCAAGTTTTTTTTTGAAAAGGCAAAAAAAAGGGCTAACATTGAGGACTGTAGATGCAGTGGTCGGCTAAGGGAGGTTGATGCAGTAGATGAAAGACACATGCTTACTTCCCTTCCAAATCGGAAAATACCCAATAGTGCCATCGGCTCAGAACTAGTAGAGACCAGTGAGACCCAGGTACACCCATCTACTGTTCAGAGAAGTCTGGTCAGAAGTGATCTTCATGGATGAATTGTGGCCAAAAAGCCAAACCTTCCAAGTAGAAACAAGACCGAGCGACTCGACTATACAAAAAACATAGTGCAGAAGATGAAAAACACATCAGAGCACATTTACAAAAGAGCACATTTCCCACAGTGAAAAAGTACGCAGATGCCTGTAATTTCCTGGGACTGAGTCCCTTAGGACTATTTCAGACGACCTTATATCGGCTCGGTTTTCACGCCGAGCCGATATACGGTGTCCTTGTCTGCAGGGTGGCGAGGATGGAAGAGCCAGGAGCAGAAACTGAGCTCCCACCGCTTCCCTGCCCCTCACCACTATTTGCAATGGGAGGGGCGGGGGCGGAGCTAAGCACCGGGACTTAGCTGCGCCCCTGTCTCGCCCTCTCCTATTGCAAATAGTGGCAAGGGGCGGAGAGGGGGCAGGAGCTCAGTTCCTGCTCCTGGCTCTTCCATCCTCACCCCCCCTGCAGACAAGGACACCGTATACATTATATATACGGTTGTCTAAATAAGCCCTTAGGCAGAGATCCCTTCACATGTGCAATCCTCTGGTAAGTGTTATGCCCAAAAGTTTATAAACTCCTAGAGACCTAAGGATGTAGCAGAGCCAGTAGGGTGTAGCTGTGTTTTCTCCAGTCATGGTAAGATTACGGCAACTCGCAATGAATCTTGTGATCATCAAAAGAAAATCTGACTGCATTCTCATAAGTAATTGTTCAGTTCAGAAAATGGTGACTGCCCTGCACTGGTGCCAGGTTGGCATTACCCCCTCAGTATGTGTTGTACATGGTACCAGTAATGCCTTCTTTTGCCTTGACAGAATTTGCAGTCATGACTGATGTCCGCACGGCTCCAGGATCCAACCTCTCCCCCTGTGCCCCAACCTGCCACTGAGATCCAACCCCCCTCTCAGGACACAGGCACTACCGTCTCCTGGCCTGCACCCACACCCTCACCTCCGCTGTCCTCGGCCCCATCCAGCAATGTCTCTCAGCGTAGCGTCCAGACGTCGCTAGCGCCACAGTTTGAGCGCAAGCGCAAGTACGACGCCACACACACGCACGCTCAAGCGTTAAACGTGCACATTGCAAAATTGATCAGCCTAGAGATGCTGCCGTATAGGCTTGTGGAAACAGAGGCTTTCAAAAGCATGATGGCGGCGGCGGCCCCGCGCTACTCGGTTCCCAGTCGCCACTACTTTTCCCGATGTGCCGTCCCAGGCCTGCACGACCACGTCTCCCGCAACATTGTACGCGCCCTCACCAACGCGGTTACTGCCAAGGTCCACTTATCAACAGACACGTGGACAAGCACAGGCGGGCAGGGCCACTATATCTCCCTGACGGCACATTGGGTGAATTTAGTGGAGGCTGGGACAGAGTCAGAGCCTGGGACCGCTCACGTCCTACCCACCCCCCGAATTGCGTGCCCCAGCTCGGTGGTGGTATCTGCGGGGGTGTATGCTTCCTCCACTAAACCACCCTCCTCCTCCTACGCAACCTCTGTCTCGCAATCAAGATGTGTCAGCAGCAGCACGTCGCCAGCAGTCGGTGTCACGCGGCGTGGCAGCACAGCGGTGGGCAAGCGTCAGCAGGCCGTGCTGAAACTACTCAGCTTAGGAGAGAAGAGGCACACGGCCCACGAACTGCTGCAGGGTCTGACAGAGCAGACCGACCGCTGGCTTGCGCCGCTGAGCCTCCAACCGGGCATGGTCGTGTGTGACAACGGCCGTAAGCTGGTGGTGGCTCTGCAGCTCAGCAGCCTCACGCACGTGCCATGCCTGGCCCATGTGTTTAATTTGGTGGTTCAGCGCTTTCTGAAAAGCTACCCCCACTTGTCATACCTGCTCGGAAAGGTGCGCCAGCTCTGCGCACATTTCCGCAAATCACACATGCACACTGCCACCCTGCGGACCCTGCAACATCGGTTTAATCTGCCAGTGCACCGACTGCTGTGCGACGTGCCCACACAGTGGAACTCTACGCTCCACATGTTGGCCAGACTCTATGAGCAGCGTAGAGCTATAGTGGAATACCAACTCCAACTTGCGCGGCGCAGTGGGAGTCAGCCTCCTCAATTATTTACAGAAGAGTGGGCCTGGTTGGCAGCCATCTGCCAGGTCCTTGGAAAGTTTGAGGAGTCTACCCAGATGGTGAGCGGCGATGCTGCAATCATTAGCGTCACCATTCCTCTGCTATGCATCTTGAGAAGTTCCCTGCAAAGCATAAAGGCAGACGCTTTGCGCTCGGAAACAGAGTCGGGGGAAGACAGTATGTCGCTGGATAGTCAGAGCACCCTCCTGTCTATATCTCAGCGCGTTCAGGAGGAGGAGGAGCATGAGGAGGATGAGGAGGAGGGGGAAGAGACAGCTTGGCCCACTGCTGACGGTACCCATGCTGCTTGCCTGTCATCCTTTCAGCGTGTATGGCCTGAGGAGGAGGAGGAGGAGGATCCTGAAAGTGATCTTCCTAGTGAAGACAGCCATGTGTTGCGTACAGGTACCCTGGCACACATGGCTGACTTCATGTTAGGATGCCTTTCTCATGACCCTCGCGTTACACGCATTCTGGCCACTACGGATTACTGGGTGTACACACTGCTCGATCCACGGTATAAGGAGAGCCTTTGCACTCTCATTCCCGAAGAGGAAAGGGGTTCGAGAATGATGCTATACCACAGGGCGCTGGTGGACAAACTGATGGTAAACTTCCCATCCGACAGCGCTAGTGGCAGAAGGCGCAGTTCCGAGGGCCAGGTAGCAGGGGAGGCGCAGAGATCAGGCAGCATGTACAGCGCAGGCAGGGGAACATTCTCCAAGGCCTTTGCCAGCTTTATGGCTCCCCAGCAAGACTGTGTCACCGGTCCCCAGTCAAGGCTGAGTTGGCGGGAGCACTGTAAAAGGATGGTGAGGGAGTACGTAGCCGATTGCAGCACCGTCCTCGGTGACGCCTCTGCCCCCTACAACTACTGGGTGTCGAAGCTGGACACGTGGCCTGAACTCGCGCTGTATGCCCTGGAGGTGCTTGCTTGTCCTGCGGCTAGCGTCTTGTCAGAGAGTGTGTTTAGTGTGGCTGGGGGAATCATCACGGATAAGCGTACCCACCTGTCAACCGACAGTGCCGACAGGCTTACACTCATCAAGATGAACAAAGCCTGGATTTCCCCAGACTTCTCTTCTCCACCAGCGGACAGCAGCGATACCTAAGCAATACGTTGGCTGCACCCGCGGATGGAAGCATCGTTCTCTCTCACCATCCAAAACGGGGACATTTCTGCTTCATCAATCTGTGTATAATATTCATCCTCCTCCTCCTGAAACCTGACGTAATCACGCCGAACGGGCAATTTTTCTTAGGCCCACAAGGCTCAGTCATATAATTTTTGTAAGCAATTTTTATACGTTTCAATGCTCATTAAAGCGTTGAAACTTGCACCTGAACCAATTTTTATTTTAACTGGGCTGCCTCCAGGCCTAGTTACAAATTAAGCCACATTAACCAAAGCTATTAATGGGTTTCACCTTCCCTCTTGGTTGGGCATGGGCAATTTTTCTGACGTACATTAGTACTGTTGGTACACCAATTTTTTGGGTCCCTCGCCTACAGTATAATCCAATTAATTTTTTGCCCACCTGCATTAAAGCTGCCGTTACATCAGCTCTGCTGGGCACTGCAATGGGATATTGCACACGGAGTTGTAACTGCATGTGTCCACTTCTAAAGAACCCTAGTCTGACTGGGGCATGCAGTGTGGGCCGAAACCCACCTGCATTAAAGGGGTTGTCCCGCGAAAGCAAGTGGGTCTATACACTTCTGTATGGCCATATTAATGCACTTTGTAATGTACATTGTGCATTAATTATGAGCCATACAGAAGTTATAAGAAATTTTTCACTTACCTCCTCCGTTGCTAGCGTCCTCGTTTCCATGGAGCCGCCTAATTTTCGGCGTCTAATGGCCAAATTAGACGTGCTTGCGCAGTCCGGGTCTTCTTCTTTTATCAATGGGGCTCCATGTAGCTCCGTGTAGCTCCGCCCCGTCACGTACCGATTCCAGCCAATCAGGAGGCTGGAATCGGCAATGGACCGCACAGAAGCCCTGCGGTCCACCGAGGGAGAAGATCCCGGCGGCCATCTTCAGCAGGTAAGTAAGAAGTCACCGGAGCGCGGGGATTCAGGTAAGCGCTGTCCGGTGTTCTTTTTTAACCCCTGCATCGGGGTTGTCTCGCGCCGAACGGGGGGGGGTTGAAAAAAAAAAAACCCGTTTCGGCGTTGGACAACCCCTTTAAACATGACATTACCTCAGCTGTGATGGGCAATGCAATGGGATATATTTATGTACCGCCGTTGGCTTCCTGGCACCCACCCATGCTGTTGGCAGACGGCACACAGCAGAGCGGAGTAGACACTGGAGGAAGTAAGACGTGAGGGTCACTGCAGGAGCACGGCTCGCATCCCACTGTGAGAATTCCCGCAGCGGAATCCGACCCAGCACTCTGCATGAGGCCTGATCATCGCTCAGTGAATGGAGGTGTAGGCAGCTGGGGATCTTTTCGGCCCACGCGCCTCCATTCACAGTAAATATGCAGTAATTCATAAATGTCGGTGCATGCACGTACACTGAACGATAAGCGCCAAAATACTCACCAATGTACTACAACACCCAGACAGATGGAAATATCTAACAAGTTAGTACACACAAGGGATTGTATTTTGGCCAGAATACGTAAGCCCACAAAACCACGTTGTCTATATGGTGACAGGCAGGAACACACACTGAACTGGACAATTCACACCTAATGTGTAAACACCTACATACAGACTTTGAACATGTCACTGTTCACACAAACAAAGAGACAAGGGAATCCTACCCAGAACCTCATGTGTGCAATAACACCAAAGCAGAACATGCATGATGCCAAGCTCCACAGTTCTGAGAGGGAATGATATAAATGACAAATGACTAGAACCCTCTAGTAAGAGGGGCTGGTATATATGTGCAACAGACCGATGGAGGTTGGCTAGCTGGAGCAATATACACCCAGCCAGCTCAATCATCCCACACTTCTGGAAACGTGCTGCTGGAAACCCGTAGCACTACAGGTCCCAGTAGCACAACATGACAGACGCATGCCGGTGTCAATATAGGTAATTCCTGCACTCCAGTATAGTAGTGCATTAGAAAGCCTATGAGGTTAGTAGAGGCTGAGCCTCCTCGGCCACAGACCTGGAGGCTACATCCAAGCTTCTGGGTTCCATAGCAACCCACTGAGACCTCGTAATCACATTACGGGGGTCCAATGGGTGACAGAGGGAGCCCCCTTCCTTTTTCTGCTTCTTATATTCCGCGGTTACACTGCAACGTGCAAAGAGTTAAATAGCGTGTAACAAAAGGTATCTTCAGTCCCCACTGTTAGAACAAATGCTCAGCCATTATCTGACAGCTGAGCACCTGCTCCCTCTGGCAGAAGAGACCTGCGACGGACTTCTAATGCAGCGCCATATTTCTACGGCGCTGAAGAGAAATAAAACAGCTTTAAATGGCTGTATCTGGAAGCGGGAATGCTGCATAATTTGCCACATTCCACAGCATTTCCGCCAAGTATAAACATAACCTAAGTCAGCTTAAGGTATTCTGCAAAGTGGCATCAATAGTAATAGTGCTTGCCCTATATCAGCCCCAGTAGTAATATTGTCCCCCACAATGGCCTCAGTAGTAATATTGTCCCCCACAATGGCCTCAGTAGTAATATTGTCCCCTATATCAGCCCCAGGAGTAATAGTGACCTCCACAGTGGCTTCAGTAGCAATAATGTCACCTTTATTGGCCCCAGCAGTAACAGTAGCCTCCACAGTGGCCTCATTAGTAATACTGTCCTCTGTATCGACATCAGTAGTAATAGTGACCCCCACAGAGGCCTGAGTAGTAATACTGTCCCCTGTGTTGGCCTCAGTGGTAATAGTGACCCTCATAGTGGCGTCAGTAGTAAAAGTGTCTGCTACATCAGCCTCAGTAGTAATAGTGTCCCTTATATCAGCCCCAGTAATAATAGTGACCCCCGCAGTGGCTTCAGTAGTAATAATGTTATATATATATATATATATATATATATATATATATATATATATATACCGTGTTTCCCCGAAAGTAAGACAGTGTCTTACTTTCTTTTTATCCCCAAAAGCCAGACTATGTCTTACTTTCGGGGTATGTCTTATAATAAAAAAAAATCATTAGCTTTCTGGAGGCGGGGATTTCAAGCCCCCGCATTCAGAAAGCAATGCTGCGCCGGGGACGAGGAGCGAGCGACATCCTGCCGGAGCGCGACGGAACGCCGGGGGAGGTGAGTAATGATTTTTTTTTTCTACGGTATGTCTTACTTTCGGGGTACGGCTTACATTGGCCGACCCCCCTGACACCCCCGATACGTCTTACAATCGGGGGTGTCTTACTATCGGGGAAACACGGTATATATATATATATTGGCCTCAGCAGTAACGGTAACCCGCACAGTGGCCTCAGTAGTAATACTGTCCTCTATATTGACATCAGTAGTAATAGTGACCTCCACAGAGGCCTGAGTAGTAATACTGTCCCCTCTACTGTCGCGCTTAGTAATAACAGTGACCCTCAGTGGCCTCAGAAGTAATACTGTCCCCTCTATTGGCCTCAGTAATAATAGTGACCCTCAGTGGCCTCAGTAGTAATACTGTCCCCTGTATTGGTCTCAGTAATAATAGTGACTCCCCACAGTGGCCTCAGTAATAACAGTGACCCGCACAGAGGCCTCAATAGTAATACTATTACTGCTGGGGCTGATACAGGGGACACAATGACTAATGAGCATGTTTAGAATTTTAAGAATCATAAGATTTTTTGGTGACCTTTAAAAAAGAAAAGAATTGGTCACTAATTGTATTTAAAAAAAAAATCCCTAAAATCCTATATTTTCATACTGATCATCAGCCCAATTTTTCCTGTTCTGTACGGAAAACTTTTCAGCAGTCACTATTATCACAGGCAGGATTGCAATGAAAGGTAACACCTACAATACATGTAGAAAAAACAGGGTGTACCATTTAAAATAGGTAATGGTCACAGCTCACCTCTTCCCCCTCCCTGCGAAATTACCTTTGAACATATCAAAGCACATGTCTAGAACAGTCTCCCATAGAAGCAATGAGTCCCCTTCTGTCTGTTGTGTAAATGATCCATGAGGCTGCTGTAAAGAGTATCTCTAAATGCTGTTGAATGCAGAATGGGCACCCCCATAGTCATGCACTGATAATAGAATTGAAGAAAAATCTACAAATCGGAAAATAAAAACAGATTACAAAAATAAAATGTGCGATTATCGGGTTTTAATTAGTAAAACCCTTTAAGGAACAGGCTGTTATGCACCTTAGGGACCAGACACTTTTTAAGGAATTTACCCATGTGCTGGTTTTACTGCCCTATTGTTTTTCCTTCAGCTACCAACATAATTTTTCCCCTGACATATAGGGCTATTTTTATATCTTTTTTCAATGACTTTTTTTTCTATTTTTTTTTTTTGTTTTATTGGCGGTAAAAATCTAAAAAAAATGATTTTTTGAAATTTATACCTGTTTTTTTCTTAGTATATTTACGCTTAAATAAAGTACAGGAATGGGTTCCTCATTTTGTTTTGGATGTTTAGATATATATTTTATGTATAGCTTCGGATTACAGGATGCATACGATGACGGTTTGGGTTGGTGTCGGCTTTGGGTCATTTTCTTTTTTACGTGTATAATTTTATTGTATTGTTTTGTTCTTTTACCAATTTTTAAAATAATTTTTGTTTACTATCTATGATAGCCATGCGTCGTGTTCACGACCGGCGGATATATGCTACCATCTGAGCTGTCTTCCACTTTCCCTCCCCCTTCCCGACTCACGCCCTCTCCTCTCCTCCGGCTGTTTGCAATGGCTGTGGAGAACAGGTGGGGAGGGGGCAGCAGCTTAGCTCCACCTCCGTCTCACCCCTCCCATTGCAAACAGTCAGAAGGGAGTAGAGATGTAGAGAGCCGGTGAGAGGGAGGAAAAGGGGAAGAAAGCTCAGATGGTAGTGTATATCGCCGGCCGTGAAAACGGCGGCCGATATACGCTCCTGTGAATTTTTTTTGCTCGTACCAATGGTGAAGATTAAAAATATTGCAGCAGGTTCTATTTTGAGTGATTTTGTTTAAGAATGCCCACTATTTTCTGTGGGTGCATGAAAAAAAGGCCTCTGGCTTCCATGACACCTGGACGGCTCCAGCTAAGATTGTCAGAGCAGAGGCGTATTCTAAAGTGATAATGCGCTAAAGGTCAGTTTATTTGACGGTCACATACCTTGCAACCTTTGCATCACATTTGCGATGTCCCTGGTGCTTCTGTTCGCGAGCCGTGAGGTGGCCATGTTGACTCTTCAGGGTATCCTTAGCTATAGGAATGTTGACTCCAAGTTTAGCTCTTAAGATGTCACACAATATCTTGCACGGCTCTCCTGAAGCATGCTCTACCTCCTATTCCCACTAGGCGGCTGATGCTTGAGTCACTGGCACCAAAACAACAGCAGACCACTCACGACTGCACTGCCGCTTTCAATCTCTTCTCATGGGTCCTGTCCTTAAGCTGCCTGAAAAGACAGAGAGGTAGGATTTAGAAGAGACTTGCATGCTTTCTTGCAATGCTAAAACCTGTAAATCTCATTAGCAATTCTGACAAAGATTGGCAGGCCAGGATATGCAGTATTATTTATGCCAAGCAGACAATTACTGTTGAAAGCGCATTTCCTGCAGCCGCGGTGTATAGAGTGAAATATCCGTAAATATAGTCATCCGTGTGAGCGATGCGCCAGTACTTTATATATCAAAGACGTAACTGCTACCTAGTACTATCCAAGATGCTTCTAATATACTCTAACCCCGGACTTGTACGAAAGGCAACAAAACCATCAGCAAGAACACTATAAACGTTCTAAACAGGTAAATGCTGTATAATGGGTTTAATCATTTCAAGCCTAATGCCCTCTAAGATGATTAAATACTGCAAATATATATACACCGAGGGTGTGAGAGCAGTGATCCCCGTAGAGGGACTGTCCATATAGCTGCTGTATGATCCGCGCCGGGAAAAGTCATTCTACACGCCAATATCCCGGTCTTCTGCTGTGTTAGGGCATGTAAGGGGTGTAAAAGATATTAAAGACCTCTCTGCAGGAAGATATGGGTAACTTCTAAGATATGATTAAAGGGAATGTCCTAGGGATAAAGAATAAGCATCTGATTGGCAAGGGTCTGACTGCGTGGATCCCAACGATAAAGAAATTAGGAACTTTCACATGTCCATGAATGTTCGGACCAGTGGTCATGCGTGTGCACTACCTCTCCATTCATGACAGCCAAAGATACTAGAGCGATTGGCTTGTCGATGTGACTACCACAGCCATGTGACCACTACAACCAATCACTGGCCTCGCTAGCATGTATGGCACATGTCTACTGAGGCCTCGGATTGGCAGAGGTTGTTAACCAGAAGTATAGTGCATCACTGCACCAGGAGAATAAAGAATGGCTGGGACCCCAGGAGCATCGGCACCAGAGTGCTGGGTGATTTAACGGAAGTGTAATGATTGCTATTTTTATAACATTTTACTGTTAGCTTTATTTCTTAAACTCTTGGACAATCCCTTTAAGAGACTGCAAAAGTGAAATTGACCAAACATAAACCCCTGACTATAATCTCTATGGATGTCATAGAAGGTGGCTCCCGGCTCCGGATCCTTCTGTATGTGTGTCGCTGTATAAGATCAATTTCTGCATTGGCAGCACAACCCATAAATACATGACATTACCGGGCATCAGAGCAGCCGGATCAGGGCTGATCACAATTGATTTCTATAAAAAAAAAAAAAGGGATGGTCTACCGAAGACAGATGTTTTAAAATTGAACACCTTCACCATAAAGGGCGTATATATACGCCCTCCTGGGGAAGGTTTGTGTGGAGCGGGACTGGGAGCCAATTTTACTCCAGAGATGGTGAATACCGACTTTTTTTGACAGCTGATAATTCACCACAACTGCCATGATCAGCGTGAGCGCTAACACCGACGGTTAACCCTATAAATATCCAATCGGAGATTGAGAGTCCCGAACGGCGCCCTCGTGATGAGATTGCGAGGTGCTGTTCGCTTGTCATGGCAGCCCAAGGCCTTTTGAAGCCCTCAGGGCTCCCTGTGGCCCGTCATAATAGAATGCTGATAAAAATACCATATACAGCAATAAGTATTCCATCAAATGTTAAAGTCGATTAAACAACCTCAAGTTCAAGTACCCTAAGGGGACAAAAAAAAATTTATTGTAAAAAACATACTAAAAGTTAAAAAAAAAAAAACTTTTCTTGTATTTATAATTAAAAAATACAAGCAAAAAAACCCCCCCAAATATATTTGGTACCGCCACTGATGTAAAAGTCTGATCTAAAAAATAATGCATTATCTATCCTGCAGGGTGGACGCGGTCAGAAAAAAGAAATTACACAATGCCACAATTGCGCCTTTTTGGTCACTCTATGTCCAAGAAAAAATCACTCTGCATTTCATCTAACATTTTATTTTCTTGTGTGAATGCACTGGGGAATAAACCTTTTAACAGATTTGCTTTCTCCCCATCACCCTCTACCATTCTTACAGGGCCTACACATTCCATTTTAATCTGTTTATATACTGTTTATAGGAGAAGGGGCTAATAGATCCATTTTGGTGCACAGATGAATTATTGATTTACTTGTACTTGTAACACATAATCGTGTTATTACTAGTTGGGAATATTACCAGACTTGGCAGTCCTGGAGGTCACTGTTTGGCCTCAACCCATTAGTCCAGCCGTGAATCAACTCATCCACTCGCTGACGATTTGTGTCAGTGGTCGCAGCTGATGGTCTCCCACTGTGTGGTTTGTCTTCAGTGCTGGTTTCACCTTCTGTAAACCTCTTCATCCACCTGTGAACATTCCTCTTGTCAATGGTGTCATTCTGCAGCCTTTTGTGGATGTCGGACAGCCTTCATCCTTCCTTCATCAAGAACTCTATGACAGCACGTTGTTTCTGTTTGGAATCCATTACTGACCTGCAAGGAAGAACAAGATTCTGAAGGCCCCGTATAGAGGAAGAGTCCCTCCAACTACATGTGCAAGTTGAACAATCTACATCAATTAATAAAGAATTTATGACCACTTCTGCACTTTCGGTACAGCCCGCAGAAATATATACGTTTTTTTTTCTTTACTAATTTTAATAATAAAATGTCTTCTTTAATAATATAGTATTTTCTGTTGCCGTCTTCTGACCGCCATAACTTTTTATCTCTTAAAAAGCCGAGTGACAAGTATAGATCCATGATGGGAGGTGAAACTTTTTATAAATCTTGATCGCCGTTATCCATTGGATAGCAGCGATCATGTGACCAAGGACCACGGCCCCCTGTGGCATCTCCAGACTCTCGGCAACGTTTGGTAGCCAAGAGCGGGGGGATTTTATATTATCCCGGCTTTTGTGCATGCGTCCGCTATTTTGGCGAGGGGCGAGTCCGCAACAGCCAGGGTAAGATCCACATATAAATCCGAGGGCCGAACGTAATCTCATCTCCCCTTACGGACATAATCCATGAGGGGAGAGCTTTTCTTTTACACCTTTTTAAAACTTTTACATGGTCGCTGTTATCCATTGGATAACAGCAATGAAGTGACCGGGTACCACATACAGCAGCTTCCGGTGACAGCTCTGTGCTCTCGGCTACTCATACTATCCGGGAGCAGGGAGTTTCTAATGCCATGCGGCCCGCATGCGCAGACACCATCGTTGGGTCCTAGAAGACGAGAACGATGCAGGAAAATGCGGAAAACAGGGGGTGAGTATTCTCAGCATTCCTTACGGATTCGATCCGTAAGGGGAGCTGAAACTAACTTTTTAAAACTTTTCATTGACCTTAATGTGATCATGGGTTATCCGGGCGATACTGGCGATCGTGTGACTGTGGGAAGGGGGCTTCCTGCGGCCCCCCATGACAGCTCCAGGTTGTCGGTTACCTCCGGGAGCTGGCAGCCAGGAACTGCGTTGTCCAGAGCCTGCAGGGCTTTAATCCCCAGAGGAAGCATGTTTTTACGTCCCCGGGAATTACATCACTTAGGCAGGACGTAAAAACACTATGGAGTGGTCACTAAGGGGTTAACAGATTAGCATTAATTGTGAAAACATGTCTCTAAAAATTACCAAAGAAATATTTTAGTCAACTTAACTTCCTGGCAGAGGATAGGATAGGAATTCTTCACTTTCACCCCAAAACATTCATAGCCACAGTGTTGTAAAAGTGCTTGGGCTTCGCTATCGCGTTTCAAGTCATACAGGTGTCACACGGGTGTATTATTATTGTGCATGCGCACTTCTCCTATATGCAGCTCGCGATGTCGTTACCCCATTGACTTGTATTGGATCGCTAACATCTGCGGGTTTTCACACGTGTATTACTGGTGCAGAGAATAAATCCACAGCATGTTCTATCTGGACGTGTATTACATGTGCGTGTGGATTGGCAGGCGCAGCGAGTATGAATGTCACTGTGTGAGCCCGGCCATATACTCAGCATACATAAAGGGGTCGTATGACATTAAAACACGGACAGCGTTGTCCATGTCCTTGTCCTTGTCCACACGGGACAGCGAATCCGTCGCGGCAAAGCCAGCTAAGCCGGTGCTGCGGCGCGGATTCGCCAGCCAGGCCGCTTCAAAACCTGCGGCAAAGTGCCGCGGGTTTTGAAGCAGCGCTTTTCCCGGAGGAAATCTCACGTTTTTTCGCTGCAGCCAAACCGCGAGATGTGAGAACCCAGCCTTACATTACAGGACCCTGAGGGGCGGAATACAGCAGGATTACTTCATGTCCCTAAACTGTTGATCTAATTCTATGCTAGTCATCATACCCGCTCAGCTCCATGCGAGCCCTCACACCCTCCTCACCTCCATGCCAGCCCTCATATCCCCCTCACGTCCATGCCAGCCCTCATAGCCCCCTCACCTCCATGCCAGCCCTCATATCCCTCTCATCTCCATGCCAGTCCTCACACACACCTGAACTCCATGCCAGCCCTCATACCCCCCTCACTTCCATGCCAGCCCTGCTACCCCCTCACCTCCATGCCATCCCTCACACCCCCTCACCTCCATGCCAGCCCTCATATCCCCCTCACCTCCACGGCAGCCCTCATACCCCCCTCACCTCCATGCAAGCCCTCATACCCCCCTCACCTCCATGCCAGCCCTCATACCCCTCTCACCTCCATGCCAGCCCTCATACCCCTCTCACCTCCATTCCAGCCCTCATACTCCCCTCACCTCAATGCCAGCCCTCATACTCCCTGACCTCTCTGCCAGCCCTCACACCCCCTCGTGCAGGGCTTCCCTCCGCAGCCTCCTCTCCTCAGGTAGCCTTGTGTTGTGGCTGACAGTCCTGCTCCTTGGTAACCAAGTACAACAACTAGTCCGGGCTGCATGCTGACTAGACAAACTTGTTACCCCCGTGCCGTACGGCTGGCATGTCCTCCCGACCCCCATGCATACATACGGTATATACACACAGCAGTCTGTCTGTCTGTCAGGATACACACGATATATCACAGCTCATCCTCCCGTCTCCCCCGGCTCACCGTGTTTCCCGCCAGTGATGACTGCCGCATCCTCCTGTCAGCAGCCCGGCTCCCATCACCGGAGTAATGTCCTCTGTCCGAGACTGTAGCACTGAGGCGGAGAGTGAGGCAGCCGAGGAGGAGGGCTCTGCTCTGTCACCAGCCTGGAGGATGTCACGACAGGGGCCGTCTACAGAATACATGTCCCGACAGACGGCTGCAGTCCCCTTCCTACGGCCGTTCACACACTGCGGCAGCGGCCCCCATTCTGTAGGGAAGCAGCTGGTGGCCCTATTGGGGCAGATGAAGAAGCCATGGCTGGTGGCTGAGGGTCCTGCGATGGCTGTTACCTCACAGCCTGTCTCAGGGCTAGTCACACATCCGTATGTTTACAGCGTATTACATGGGATCTGTACGCCGTGCGATACACGGTAACTCGACATCACTTACATTGCTCTACGCTTATCAGAAGGAACTGCGTAATACACAAGCACAATTAATACGTGAGTTAGAGCCCATTATTCTCTATTGCCAAGCATATATACGCGTATGTATATACAATTACATGCATACGGGCGAGGGGTATACGCATCATCACTAAGGGGAGTATAAAAAGACATAGGTGTGCTGCGCATGGTGGGGTGCGTGAGTACACAGTCATGTGCAGTAGAATTTTGCCGCCATACGCAGGGTCACAGCCGGCTCCACGCTGCGTTTTACACTTTTGGCCGTATGAGCCCGGCCTTAGAGCTCTATATCTATACAACGGCTCTATATGCTGGCTAAAGCCAGTACTACATGAGATGACACGTTGGATAGGCTCCGACAGCAGAGAGGCTGGCAGTATACAGTAAGAGAACCCCAACGGGCGTCTTTCAACATCGGAGCTGTACAGCCTTAAATCATAACGTCTTTAGATGTCAGACAGTGGATTGGAGAGGGTTAAAGGTGCCTACAGGCAGAACGATTATCGTTCAAACAAGTGAAAGTGAATAAAAATCGTTCAGTCTAAACGCGAGCCAACGACTGGACGACAAACGATATTCATTTGCTTTTCATTCATTTTCTGCAGGCATATACGCCACCATCGGCTCCTTTACTTATCGTTCCGTTTACACAGACTGAATGATTCAACAATGGATCTGCCTGTCTAAACAGAGAGCACGAGGCCGCGGTGACGCCATTCGCTCGGTCGAACAATAATATAATCAGCTCGTCTAAAAGGACCCGAAGACAACTTTATACCTGATAGCTAGGTTCAGTCTCCGGGGGACGGAGGTTGCAAATAGTTACAAACCCGCAACTAAAGAATAAGGCCAGTTTCACACGGCTGATAAGATCAGGCGAGATTTCTGCGTTGTGAGACACACAAATATGAATCGTATTCATTTTAATAGTTTCATACATATGAGCGATATTATCCCACATAGCAGCACGGTGCTATGTGAGAAACAGATCGCAGCATGTTCTATCTGGCTGCGATATCACCCATTGCTTATTGAAAGCAATGGGAGAACTCGGTCATCCTCCATTATAGCCGCCGCAGGAGATTCCTTCATCCTCTCGGGGAATCCCTTAAGATGTGGTGGGGAAATCCCTTCAGCCCTGACTGGGGTGAAGGGATTCCCTGCGGGGATGAAGGAATCCCATGCCGCTGCTGTCACAGAGAATCTCCCAGAGTTCTCCCACTGCTTTCAATGGGGCTGGCGTGTAGTAGACATGATAATTAGTTAGTATAAAATGTCTATTGATTTGTATAACCCAAATGTATTACGCTACTGTAATGACTTTTAACTCTGTGGAGGTTAATGGCCACACAATCTCATCATGGTAGTTGCTGGACAATGGCATGGTGAAAGATGTGTGGTATAATGTTAGCTGAATACATAAAGTTGCACAAGCAGCCTCTAAGAGTTAAAAGTCCTAGTACTACATGTATACCTGTATTCAATACTGAGTGTTTTCCCAGTCCTTTCCCATCCCCAGCACAGAAACTTCTCCAACAAAGAGATACTTTCAGTTTTGACCACGTTGTTAAGACAAAGGCTCCTATGTAGACCGGACTTGAGAGAGGTGTGGAGAGGGGGAGGCGGGGAATTCTATATAACCCAGCGAAAAAGAATATATATATGTTACTGATGTAATCTGTTAAACGCCCATAAAGGGCAGGTGTTATGTCTTTCAATAAAAGAGGCTGTCTGGACGTTCCTGCCCAGAGAGCCATTTTGGACATGAGACTGATAACTTACGTCTAATTTGGTCAGTGTGCACATACTGGTTTTTTACACAATTGGGAAGCTACAGAATACCCTAAAGCCTGCTGGAGAAAACCATATTCCAGCTCAGGCGCTGCTGCCACATGAAAATGCCTCACATCCACAGGTCTTTCACATGGTGGAAAGTGCGATATTGGGCTGTGAAACACGGCTTGATATTGCCCTCGCCGTTGTGAAACTAGGCCAATCGGGATCTCTGTTGGTAACGAGGAGAAATGAAGTCAATCCCTAAAGTTTTCCTCCCTTAAAAGAGCAAGTCAATGTGCCGCATGAAACATAGCTCTGATGCCAGCCAAAGACTTCTCATGAGCCAGACTGGCTTATGCAAACAGGTGGGACTCTGCATGCGGATATTCATATCCGAAAACCTGTGATCCGTCGCGGAAAGTAATTGCGTTTGATCGCGGATGCATGCTATTTTCCACGCGGATGTATGCGTATATAGAGCGTATCCTCCCCACGGAAGAAAACTTGTAAGCAGGGAATGATATTAGAATATCGCCCAGGCGAAAAATCTCTCATGTTTGGGCTGCGGAACACTCTCATCCATTGACTACAAAGGAGGTCGTCTGTGTGTAATATGCTAAAAATAGAGCATGCTGCGTTTTGTCTTCCACTCAGGGAATCCACAATTCGTACCTGCGAGTGTGAAGAAAAAAAATGCCTTTCAATGTCTGCGTATTATCGCGGATCCTCGGAGTAGATGGCAATCGCAGAATCCGCAATTCAAATCCGTTGGTTTGAGCCCGGCCACAGAGATCTGGGAACCTTATATTGGAACAAAAGACGTATTGGACCTTCTGTAAGTAGTACTGCATAGAGTATATACAAGATTACTACTTGTACCCATTAGGCCGTGTTCACATGGTTGGACCGCCTGTAACTAGTGCTGCATAGAGTATATACAAGATTACTACTTGTACCCATTAGGCCGTGTTCACATGGTTGGACCTCCTGTAACTAGTGCTGCATAGAGTATATACAAGATTACTACTTGTACCCATTAGGCCGTGTTCACATGGTTGGACCTCCTGTAACTAGTGCTGCATAGAGTATATACAAGACTAGCTGATATACCCGGCTTTGCCCGAGTTAATTTGGTACTGGTGTTTATCTGGTGTTCACACGGAAAATCTTACGAAGTCGTGGTTACTTTAGAGATACTGAAGAAAAACATATGTTCACCATTTTGCATAGTTCTCTGCGTTACCCAGGAAACACCACGTGGAGGAAACCATGCGACGTTTCCTTTATATAAAATGTCATCAGGAAGTGAGAGAATTAGATTACGTACATAAAATTTGGACACTAATTCTTTTACGCTTAGAATTGACTAATCGAGTTGGGACCCATTAACTTTTCATATTTATGACACAATCAATGCTTGTGTCAAATTTCATGTTTTTATGACATTGGGAAGTGAGAGATTTTCATTATCTACGTAAAATTTGGACGCTAATTCTTTTGCGCATAGAATTGAATAATGGTGTTGGGACCCATTAGCTTTTCCTGTTTATGACATAATCAATGCTCGTGCCAAATTTCCCATTTCTATGACACCGGAAAGTGAAAAAATTACATTCCGCACGAAAAATTTTGAAGCCAATTGTTTTGCGCTAGAATTGAATAATCGAGTTGGGACCCATTAGCTTTTCCTATTTATGTCATAATCAATGCCCGTGCCAAATTTTAAGTTTCTATGACATTGGGAAGTGACAGATTTAGATTATGTACGTAAAATTTCGACGCCAATTCTTTTGCGCTAGAATTGAATAATCGAGTTGGGACCCAATTACTTTTCCTATTTTGGAGATAATCTATGCTCGTGCCAAAATTCATGTTTCTACGATATCGGGAAGTTGGAGAACTTTTGGCGAGTCAGTCAATCAGTCAGTGAGTCAGTCAGTCAGTGAGTCAGTGAGGGCTTTCAGCTTTATATATACAAGATTACTACTTGTACCCATTAGGCCGTGTTCACATGGTTGGACCTCCTGTAACTAGTGCTGCATGGAGTATATACAGCATTACTACTTGTACCCATTAGGCCGTGTTCACATGGTTGGACCTCCTGTAACTAGTGCTGCATAGAGTATATACAAGATTACTACTTGTACCCATTAGGCCGTGTTCACATGGTTGGACCTCCTGTAACTAGTGCTGCATAGAGTATATACAAGATTACTACTTGTACCCATTAGGCTGTGTTCACATGGTTGGACCTCCTGTAACTAGTGCTGCATAGAGTATATACAAGATTACTACTTGTACCCATTAGGCCGTGTTCACATGGTTGGACCTCCTGTAACTAGTGCTGCATGGAGTATATACAGCATTACTACTTGTACCCATTAGGCCGTGTTCATATGGTTGGACCTCCTGTAACTAGTGCTGCATAGAGTATATACAAGATTACTACTTGTACCCATTAGGCCGTGTTCACATGGTTGGACCTCCTGTAACTAGTGCTGCATAGAGTATATACAAGATTACTACTTGTACCCATTAGGCCGTGTTCACATGGTTGGACCTCCTGTAACTAGTGCTGCATAGAGTATATACAAGATTACTACTTGTATCCATTAGGCCGTGTTCACATGGTGGAATCTGCATTAGTCTGTGTGCACACCTACCGTGTGTACAAGTTGCGCCCGAGTGATTGGGGTTTAACTTGCATCGGACAACACGCGGACACTTGTCCATGTGCTGTGGGACTCACTTGGATATAGCACATAGCCATGCATCAGCGTGATACGGACAGGAATAGAGCATGCGATGAGTTAGCGGTCCTCGTTAATCTGCATAGACCCATAGGCTATAATGGGGTCATGTGCTGCCCGGGATTTACCACAGACAGCACATGGCCCAAAGGCTTCATGGAAAGAAGAGAAGTGACATGTCCCTTGTTGTTGTGGATTCCGCAGCGGTGTATCCACATACAGACTGAATGCAAGTAGTTGGTGTGCTTACCTACGGCAGCTCTAATCCAGATCCATGTCAGAGATCTACCGTTAACATGCAGATTTATGCCATGGATTTCCATTGAAGTCCGTGTTGGATGTTTCTGACGCTGAATATGGCCTGACTACTGGAAGACGGGGAACAAGGGGTCTAGTGGGACAACCGTCATCGGTGGGGGGCATCAGGAGATGTCAGCAGCAGGCACAAACTCTTCAGCTACTTGGTTTATGCAGGTTGAAAACAGACAAATATCCATCAAGTCCAACCTTACTAAGCGATTAAAATCACGCCCGCAAAACGTGACCAATGGTTTCACAAGCCGACATCCACAGAAGATCTGTACTTAGCTCTCCAAGATGTCTGGAACAACCTCCCTGCCGAGCTCTTTCAAAAACTGTGTGCAAGCGTTCCTAGAAGAGCTGATGCTGTTGTGAAGGTAATGGGCGGTCACACCAAATACTGATTTAGATTCCTCTCTTCACTCACTTTGCATTTTGGTTTTTGATGAAACTGAGAACACTTCTTCTCTTTCTGAAAGCATTCTCACTTTGCAGCATTTTTCACACCTGCCTACGGTCTCCCTCATAGAGACATTTTTTACCACGACTAGAGCGGCGTTTTCAGCATCGCGGTATAGCGCTCCCATTGTTTTCGATTAGACCGCTCAGACAGCCGCTCGATTGCAGTGACTTTTAGCGCTGTGATTTTCCAGCAGGGTTTGTTCTATTTTTGAGCGTTTCGCGTTCCTCATCAAAACTAAAGTAAAATGCTGCAAAGCCCCTCAATTTAAATCGTAGCGCTTACCACAACGCCTGTGTGAGGGAAGCCTGAAACTACTGTTGTTGTATGTGTTACATTAGGATTAGAGATGAGCGAGCGTACTCGGCCAGGCCCTTTTTTCGCCCGAGCGCCGCGATTTTCGAGTACTTCCATACTCGGGCGAAAAGATTCGGCAGGCGCCGTGTGTGAGTGGGGGGTTGCAGCGGGGAGTGGGGGGGAGAGGGAGAGAGAGAGGGCTCCCCCTGTTCCCTGCTGCTATCCCCCGCTCCGCCACGCCTCCCCCCGCCCCCCGAATCTTTTCACCCAAGTACGGAAGTACTTGAAAATCGCGGTGCTCGATCGAGTAATTACTCAAAACAAGTAGGTTCACTCATCTCTAATTAAGATCAAAATGTTTGAGATTCTAAAACATGAAATGACTTGGAAGTTCTGACAAACACATATATCCCACATACAAAACACGAGGCACAGGGATTACAGAATAAGGCCGCGCTCACACCTGCGTGACGGTCAGTTCACGGTTTCCATTTTTAGAGGAGAGAAAAAATGATTTATTACCCAAGTGATTTCAATGGGGTTTGAAAAATAACAGAAAGGCTTCTGTTTGCCTTCATTCTGTCAGGCCTATGTTTTTTAAACAGAAAAATCACGCTGCAGACTGCGCTATTTTATCATCCAAAGAAACGAAAATCTAATGAAATGGAAGCATACGGAAGCCTTTCTGCTTTATTGAAACCCCATTGGAATCAATGGGGGAAAAATGGATTCGTTGTTTTCTGTTTTATTTCAGTTTCTCTTCTCCAAAAATGGAGCAGAGAGACGGAAACCCTGAAGCGACCCCAACGCAGGCGTGACAGCAGCCTTATACTGCTAGAGAAGACATTTGTCACATCTTAGAGAAGCGATTCGAGGAGCATCTGAGACCTTCCGGAATCAGCAGTAGTAATACTATAATAATGCTGACTATTAATACAAAGTATAAGGGCAGGATCAGAATCTCCATGATTTTGCTGTGATTTGGTGATAAATCCAGTCTCATGTAACACTGTCTTGCTGCAGGTTTGTATTATATAGCATCTTGTAAGATCCCCGATGAATATCCTTGGTAAGGGCCTCAACACACGGGCCGTTATGTGGCCGCATGATGGGACGATACGAAACCACTGATCACTGGTTTAGTTTCCACTACCGGGACGCTCGCATGTTGTGTGCAAGAAGAGTTACGGCAGGACCCGTCTTTTCACGCTCACACACACTGGCGCGAAGTTCGAAGAGTCAGACTATGTTGGGGTTTTTCTTGTTTTTTTTTAAAACCCCGCTTCATATGCTAGAACAACAGGAGCTAAAATAATTCATGCAGATTAAAAATCAGCTTCATCCCTTTTAGCAGTGATTACTTGTGTGCAGTGACCTCTTCTTCTGCTTGTGTAGAGCTTGTTGACCACTAGACGCCTCTAAGACACACAGAAGGTTTTTCTTGGGATGTAAGAAGCTGGATGGTCATATTAAGGAATTGCCGACACCTGGACCGTTCTGACCAGACTGTTAGGAGGTGTTGGGACCAGTGGATGTGTAAGGCACACAAGGGGACTGGGCTCAGGACCCCCTCGACAGACCACCAGTAGACAACATCATATGATCGTTCGACAAGTATGAGCAGTTCAAAGTGTTTCGTTGTCCGCCATCCAGAAACAGGTGACACCATCGTTAGACCCCTGCATCTGTTGTATCCATTTCCAGGTGTTTGGCTAAAGGACCTTTGGTCTCATGGCACACATGATGTGTACTGCCTTTGACACGCACCATCACCATTTGTAGTGGTGTTATGAACGATTAAACTGGATGCTACAAAGTGGATTCCAGTTGTCTTCAGCGATTAATCCAGGTTTAGTTTGGGCATTGATGGCGGCTGTGTTCGTGTTTGGAGACCTGAGGGTGAACACTGCAATCCTGCCTTTGCTGTGGAGCGGTACACTGCTCACACTGCTGGTGTGATGATCTGGGGGCCATTGCATGACAGTCGGCTACCGCTAGTGGTGGTACGAGGGACAATGGCAGCTCAGTGATATGTTCAGCACATCCTGCAGGCACATGTGTTGTCTCTCATGGCTGCCTCCAACAGGATAATAGTTGGCCGCCCACAACAAGGGTTTCTAGGAATGTCTCTACAACACTGTCACACTTCCATGGCTGCCCAGTTGCCAGATTTATCGCCAATAGAACATGTATTGGACCATCTGGGATGCCAACTTCGACAGTCTACGAGTTTGCATGTTCTAGAGGCTCAATTACAGCAAATGTAGACCTCCTTCCTTGGTCTCTCACAACTCACAGCCTCTCCCACTCATAGAGATGGCAATACTCTTGATCTAGTCTTTCTCCGTCTCTGCTCTGCTTGCCACTTCACTAACTCCCCTATCCCGCTCTCGGACCATAACCTCCTCTCTTTGCCTGTCAAGCTGCCTAGAATCTCATCAGACCCACCAGCCTACCATATGTACAGGACCTTCAGACCGTTCACACCCAAAACTCTGGCATCTCCCCCTCCTAATTCAAATAGGCTATCATATCCCAACTGCTAAAGAAATCGACTCTTGACTCGACCGATGCTGCCAACTACCGACTCTTCTCAAATCTCCCCTTCATCTCCAAATTATTAGAAAGCCTAATTTACTCCCGCCTTAAAAGCTATCTATCAGAAAACTCTCCTCTTGACCTCCTACAGTCCAGCTTCTATCCTCTACACTCGACAGAAACTGCTCTGACTAAAGTGTCAAACAACCTCCTAACGGCTAAATCGAGGGGCAACTATTCCCTACTGATCCTCCTCCCTTGCTGTTGGGGTCCCCCAGGGCTCAGTCCTCTGCCCCCTCCTTTTTTCCATTAACACAGCCACTACCATCAGGACAGACCATCAGGAGATTTGGCTGTCAGTACCATCTCTACACCGACGACACCCAGTTATACACCTCCTCTCATGACATTACAGCACCGTTTCTTCAGTATGCAACCGGATGTACGTGGTCTCTAACCCTATGTCCACTCTCTACCTTAAACTGAACCTCCCAAAAACTGACCTTCTCCTGTTTCCGCCCCCTACTAACCGACCTCATCCTGACATCTCCATCTCAGTGTGAGGCACCACAGGCCCATTCGACTCCAATCCCTCCTTTACCCCTACATCCAATCTCTGGCCTGAACAGTTCGCTTGCACCTCAAGAATATTGCTGCGCTCCAGTCGGCAGCTCTGTCCAGGTCTTGGACAGCTCCTCTGCTGAAACCTAGCCATGCTTCTCTGTTTCCCTGTCTTGTCCCCACCATGTTCCTGATTAGGCCTCCTATATAAAAATGGCCATGCTTCTGTTTCTGATAAAGCCTCTTATATAAACCAGGCCATGTTCCCGCCTCCTTTGCGTGAATATTGTGCCTCAGCAGCCATTGATCAAGCTCTACTACTGCCTGTTTCTCTGCTATTCAACGAAGACCTTCTGATAAGACCCCTGGCTTCCCTTCCGACAACGTGACCCACTTTCTCCATTTCTAACTCAACACTGAGACCTTCTGATACCGACCCCTGGCTTCCCTCTTGACAACACGACCCATCTACTCCATTTGTTCTGCCCATAAGACCTCCTATTGCGGACTCCTGGCTCATCCCCAACTACTCTTTCCACATCTGCGGCTGCTACACCTAATGCTCCAACCCAGTACCTAAAACAGCTATAGAGATAATGTATGAATGTTCCTTATGAGAGGAATTATATACAACTGTAGAAGTGTCATGAGGATTTTTTACAGGGGTTCCAGGAGTAGGTGAATGAGCAGATTCCGCCAACCTGGAGTCTTAATGCCACACTGTATGTGAATGATAGATAATAAATGCAAGGCATTGGTTGGATGTTGGCCAAGATACATGAGCCCACTAGCCACTTCACGGTTCCTTGCGTTGTAGTGGGTCCCTACACTAATATAAATGCATCACAGAAGGGGAAATCAAGAATTAAAAACAATCACAGAAAATGTCCGTTACTTACTGAGTAAGGAGTGCATATAGATGCATCCTCTCACCATGCAGGTAGCTGACCAGCAAATGGAGGAGCCAATTACACCTGTGCAGGAGACCGATAAAACAACCACTCACACTGCCTCTTGATAGTGAGGGGGGTCCTGCACAGGTGTTATTGGCTCCTCCATTTGGTAGTCAGCTACCTGCATGGTGAGAGGATGCATCTATATGCACTCCTCAGTCAGTAATTAACGGCCATTTTCTGTGATTGCAATGGGGCCGCCAACAGCAGCCGTGGCCCCATTGAGGGCAATGGACACAGACCTGCATTCATGCATGTTTGTGCATGTACATGGGTGCGCGGTTTTGTGTGCACCTATGTATGTACAAGCTCATGTGAATGCACTCTCATGCTGAAAAAAGACACATCCATCCAGGTGAGCCTATTACTCCCAAATGTTGATCCAAAGGAAGGCAAATAAACAAACAAACAGTGAGGTAGAAGCCAATTTTCCTCAATGAGGCTGGATGTCCATGGGCGAGGTGTCATTGCGAGATTCGTGGCAATAAATCGCACACGGAACTCGCATGCCAGGATTACTATGGAAAGCGTAGCCTACTGCACACAAGCAGAAAATGAAAGCGATTTTCCGCTCGTGTGATTAAAATTGCTGCATGCAGCGACTCTTCGTGGTGAGCCTATCATTAATATAGGCTGATCGCGAAGACCTTTTATTGCTTCCCCCTCCTCCCCTATGGCAGAGGGGGGAGCACTAAGGCTGCCTGTTCATGGGTGTTGCGGTTTTACGCCCGCGGGCAAGCAGATTTCTGTCGTGGAAGGACACTATAGTCACCGCAATTATCCTATCATTATGATAGGTTCATCGAGGAAAATATCGTGACATGCCGCAAATTTTATACTTGAGCGGAAAATTGTGGCGGATTTCCATTTGTGTACATCGGGCTGCGCTTTCCATAGTTGTCCTATGGCAAGCGTTCATTGTGTTACCCGCATGTGGATTATCGCCGCGGATAACGCAATGCAGAATTGCCCGTGGACAGGAGGCCTTAGGGCTTTTACCCACTAGCGTTTTTTTCATGCTGCAATATCGCTGCGTTCCCATTGAAAAAAGCGCAGCGATATCACAGGGGGAAAAAAATCCTCCATGACTCCAATCTGGCGATTAGAATAATCCCCGGATCACCAAACCTTCTGTAGTAATCAGTGATATAACATGTAAGATTGTATCGCTCAAGAAAGGCGTCCAGGCCCCTCTTATATTCTTTTACCAACTTTGCCATCACCACGTCCTCAGGCTGAGAGTTCCATAGTCTCACTGCTCTTACAGTAAAGAACCCCCTTCTATATCGGTGTAGAAACCTTCTTTACTCTAGATGTAGAGGGTGCCCCTTGTTACAGTCACAGTCCTGGGTATAAACAGACGATGGGAGAGATCTCTGTATTGTCCCCTGATATATTTATACATAGTTATTCGGTCGCCCCTCAGCTGTCTTTTTTCTAAACTAAATAATCCCAATTTTGATAACCTCCCTGGGTATTGTAGTCCGCCCATTACGTTTATTACTTCAGTTGCCCGCCTTTGTACCCGCTCAGGCTCTGATATGTCCTTCCTGAGTGCCCCTAGACCTCTTTTAATGCATCTGATGATCCTATTTGCCTTGGCAGCGTTACTTCAGTTAAGTTTACAGTTAACTAAAACCTCCAAGTCCTTTTCCATGTCAGTGTTACCCAGTGGTTTCCCATTTAGTGTGTAATGGTGACATGTATTTCCCTGCCCATGTGCAGAACCTTATATTTATCATTGTCCCTGCCATTTCTATGTTTTGCCTCTAGGTGGCAGAACTTACCTTACTATGATTTTGTACTTGCTATAGGGCACAGAGCTTTCCCTGTACAGTTCCACAGAGTTTATGGTTAAAAAAACCAGACAAATCCCATTACTATAAAAGTAGTTATTTTATATGAAACATAACTATGTTTTAACCAGCCAGCTCCTTTGTGAAGACCCGATGTCCAGGTGCGGATTTTAATTATAAAATCCGTGCGTGTCTCCTGCACAGGAGATCTGCGCGTCTTGCCACCCATAGGGATGTATTACCATCCGCATGGCAAGTAAAAGCATGCGGATATGATTTTTTTTCCAGTGTGCGAGATGCACGCATAGGAAGGAATCGCAGCATGCTTCAATTTCCAGCGGGTCCAACAGCGACGGGTTCTATTGAAATCAATGGAATCCACCCTCACCACAGCACATCTGCAGCTGTCACTGTGGAGGTGCTACAAATCCACAGGAAAGCAGGAGATTTGAAGGAAAAAAAAAAAGCCCAGACACATCCGCAGTGCTGAAGAAAGAAGATCCAGCCTGTACGGAGGGGAGCCGCGCTGGATTCGGTGAGGTAAGATAATGTTCTTCTCCTCTCCATGTCCCCGGGCACACAGGGATTCAGCAGTGTAATCCGTGCATGCAAGTGGACATAAGGCTTTAGGATTAGTTTTGACCACTCACAGATACAACTGAATATACAATTTACTCCACCATTATGGTTATAGTGTACAATCCACATGAATTAGGAGAAACAGAAAGAAACATAATTGCGGTTTCATGTCATGGTCAAAATTCTTGCAAATGGTGCAAATTTTCAGCAGTTTTTTTCCTACATAGATAAGTGATAATGATGCATTATAGTAGCAGCATTCTGCTGTTTTATTACAGCTAGGCTACTAACATGACCAGCCTTTGCAATGTCTTAACCCTTTCCAATCCACTGTCTGATGTCTGAAGACATTATGATTTAAGGCTGTACAGCTCCGATGTTAGAAGACGTCCATCGGGGTTCTCTTACTGTATATTGCCAGCCTCTCTGCTGTCGGAGCCTATCCAACGTGTCACCTCATGCAGTACTTGCTTTAGCCAACAGATAGCGCCATTGTATAACAGCAGAAAAAGAGTAAGTCCCCTAGGAAAACCAGGATACAAATTGGATTGGAAAGGGTTAATAGTTGTAATAATGGTATAATGATAAGGTCTTATGATTAAAAAAAGATCAATTGATTAAATGTGTTATAATTGAGAAAGCGACCTGGCTATGTGCTAGGAAAGTAAAGGGTTTTAAAGAATACCAATACCCCTTCCCTTTTATCCATATGGCCCAGACTGCGATCATGACTTCTCCCAGTCACAACCTGTGTCTGCAGAATTTGACACATAGACATCTGTGACTCCTCAATTTTCTAGCCACCTGCCTTTGTTTTGCATACTTCTACATAATCTTCCTATCCAGAGTGGCCCAGATAGTAATAAAGCATAAGAGTATTCCCTTTTTGTGCTCTCTGTAGGCACCACAGAGTAAGTACCACTTTTAGTGCCCCATACAAAGTAAAAGTGCCTTCTTTTATACTCTCACTAAGTAATAAAATCCTATACGGGCTCCTTTAAGTAACAATGCCCCTACTGTCCCCGTTCAGTAATAATAATGCCCCTCATGGCCACCTTCTAGTAATAAAAATAATGCCTCACTTGTCCTTCTTTTGGTAATAAGAATACTCCTCCTGATCATAATAATAATATCCCCTTTGCCCCCTATTGTATGCATTAAAATTAAAAGCCACATACACTCACCTGGGTTTCATGGTCATGTAATCGCTACGTCTAGTGCCAGTCCCTAGCATTGGTGAGGCTGGAGACTGATTGTAGCAACCACGTGACCGTGTAATGTGAAAATCAGTGCAAAACCAATGCTGAGTGAACTTCAGAGCCCATGAGCCGAGAAGACAGACCCAGGTGAGTAAATGTGTTTTTTTTATTTTATGTCACTTCTGCAGTCAAATTAAAAAAAAATTGTCACCCCCAGCACCGGCCCCAGGACCCAATCGACCCACTGGGAATTTTCCTGGTGAGTTCACTGGCCAGTCCACCCATGCCTATCATCAATAGAAGACCTGAGAACAAAGATCCCCATTTCAATTTTCTGGTTTCGCCTGTCGCTAGCTGGTAATTTGACTCATTTTGACCACTACATTCCTCACTGTTTATTAGCAAGAGCTAACCTACTGGCAGAAAGCTACACGATAAGATGTGCCGCTAAAGTAGAGGATGTATATATACATTGTAGCTGCATGGTGCATCAACAAATACAAATGCTGAAGGGGTTAATATTTGCAGTTTCAGTGCACTGGTGTTGATTGACAGTTCCTGATCAATTCTGAATTAAAAGGGATTTTAATATCATATAGCTACAAGAAAAAGTAAGTGAACCCTTTGTAATTAACTCTTTTTCTACATTAATTAGTAAAAAATGTGGACTGGTTGTTATATACAGGACAATTATAGACAAACAACTGTAGTTGCCTGAGGTTGGGGCCCCCACAGCTCTTGTTTGGCTATCTCATGTGGAATGTGTATGTGTGTATGTCTGTGTCATTGTTGTCCCAACCAACTTGTATGTTCTTGCACCCCTGTCACCCTAACCTGCTCTGTGTGTTGTGAGCGGTTTCTGTCTGGGTTAGGATTGATTGGGGGGCAGAGTTTAATGTAGGGAGAGAGACAGAGAAGAGAAGATGTGGTAGGAGAGATCGGACACAAGAGGGAAAGCTGAGTCTCAGACCAGCCAGTCTGAGCCAATCACAAGCCAGGGAGATAGTGATACAAAGATGGTGGACCCAGCCGTCAGAGAGACTTTTTCCTCCCTGCAGCAGCGAAAGTACGAGTCAGAGCAGACCCCACGGAATCTGGAAGGAACACAGGCCTAGGCATTGTGAGTGCAAATTATCCCAACTAGGTCAGAAGTCCAATAATATTTGTGTATATTTATTAAAAGCGCCAAAATTGGGCAATTTTTTTTTAAATTCTCATTTTTTCACATTTTCAATTGTAATATAATAAATATGTACAAACATACTGTACACATTTTTGCTAGGATATATATTTCCATCCGTTTACCTTATTTTGGATGCAGAGTTGAAAAGCTTTCGTTTTTTTAACCATTTAGAAGCCGTACAAATTTAACATTGATTACACTGCCCAATGATGATTTTGTTTCGGGCTCAAAATTAGCGTATTCTTATGTATTTTCATCTGCTGAATTCAAAAATCAACATAAAAATGACCGATTAGCTCTTGCTTTGGAGATACAGTGACATATCATTTCTTAGAGTTTACATTCTTATTTTGTTGGAGGTTTTTTTGGGGTGGGGGTAGTTCTCACACCTCTCATCTGACATAACACAACGTTCTCCATATGTTTGTAGGTTATAAACATAATAAGTGTTGCTATGACTGAGTTTCATATTGTTTTTGCTTTACCTTTTCTCAGAATTTCTGGTTTTGGAGTGCCTTTGAAGTGTAACATTTTCTATATCAAAATGCCACAAAAATGTGTAAATTTAGTGAAGAATTTTTGTTACATTTGTGGTGAAATTACATTTTCGTCTCAGAAACGCAATCTTATAAAGACTGCCTATCAGCATTATTTTGGTATGAATGTAGGGGACCAGGATAAGTCATGGGCTCCACATATATGTTTCAACTCTTGCTCAGTTAAACTACGAGATTGGCTGAAAAATAAAAAATTATCTATGGCTTTTGCCGTGCCTATGGTTTGGCAGTAGCCTACAAACCATACAGATGACTGCTATTTCTGCTTGACTCAGCCTATAAAGGAAGGATTGTCAATGAAGAAAACAGGAACAGTTCAATACCCAAATCTTCCATCTGCTATTCCACATTCAGATAGTTGACCAGTTCCTATTCCACCCCAACATTATGAGTTTAAAGTAGAAACTGAAGAAAGTGTGGAAAAAGAAGAACTCAACAAGCCTTCCACATCCCATGACCCTGACTTTGAGGTAAAAGATGATACATGGCACAGACTGAGTCACGCGGAATTGAGTGATCTCATTCGAAAGCTTGACTTGTCAAAGGAGAAGGCGTAACTTCTAGGGTCAAGACTACAGCAATGGAGTCTTCTCCAACGTCAGGGGGATCTGCTTCTTTTTTTCGGAATAAAACCAATCTGGTTGCTTGCTGCGACGTTAATGGCTGGATAAAATGTTTGAATCTGAACCATGATCCAACTAAATGGAGGCTATTCATAGACTCCTCCAAGCTTAGTTTGAAAGCTGTATTACTTCACAACAGCAACCGTCTTCCTTCTTTTCCTGTTGGTCATGCAGTTCACGTGAAGGAGACTTTTATGCAAACATGACAGCCCTCCTCGACTCAATTAAATATGCTGAACACAAGAGGAAAATCTAAAAGTCATGGTTGTACTCTTAGGAATGCAACTGGGGTACACTAAATACTGTTGCTTTTTATGTATGTGGGACAGTAGGGATAGGAAAATATTTGAAAAGAGGTCTGCAGCACTTGGAGTAGGGATAGGAAATCAAATTACATTCAAGCGGACTGGCCTGCAATAAATCTTGACTCTGCCGAGAAAAATGTCGTTGCTGAGCCTCTTGTGGACCCAAAAGATGTTCTTCTTCTACCCCTTCATAAAAAGCTTAGTTTAATGAAAAACCAAAATGGTAAGAATTTTGCCATGGATTTTGGTGCAGTTTGCCTTAGGTCTTAAAGGTTGAATTCTGCTCTCAAAACCCACATACAGATTTAGAATCCGCCATGTACACTCATTGTCAAAAAACAATCTCTCCCATAAGAGAAGTTGTTGGAATGGAATGAAACTTTCTCTCTGATATTTGATACAAGTAAGTGATTACAATATCAGTGCAAAAGGATAATTAATTGTGAAAAACTGACCCCTTGAAAGGAGGCACTAGTACCCTGCTGTATCGTCTCTATCTTGCATACAAGATTTGATAAGGGGGAGCATGGAGGCTCTAGTACCCTGTTGTACCGCCTTTTGCTTGCATACAAGATGTCATAAGGGTGGGCATAGACGTCTAATACCCTGTTGGGCCGCCTCTAGCTTGAATGCAAGATGTGATAAGAGATGCATGAAGGTTCAAGTACGCTGTTGTACTACCTCTAGCTTGGATGCAAGATATGATACAGGTGGCTATGGATGTCAGAGAAATTCTAAGTACAGCACCAATCAGGCCCACCCCACTTGCCCCGCTGCCGGCGGTAAAGAAGAAAACACCACACACGGAAGTCTGGTATAGTTCCTCACACGGGGACATGACTGCGCCGCGCGCTTTATTACAGATTACATGGGATCTCATACCCTTTGGTCTCATAACTAGAAATGGGTGATGAGCTCATTGGCTCAACTCCACCGTATAACCATATATGGAAAGTCCGGATTTCCGGCCTGAGATAGTGAAAGTTCAGATGCATAATTGAACAGTCGTTATCTTGATATGGCGCCTCTGGCTTATGTACAGAAAATCACGTATTCAATTAACTCCAGTGCAAAGAATCACCCACTCAATTCTAAGAAAGCAGCTAAGCATGCATTCTCCATATCTCTTCTCTCCTTCACTTTAACCTTCATCCAGTTTCTTTGGACATTCTTTCTCTGTTTGCCTTGCAAAGCATCTTGTCATATCTGATGTAAGGCGAAGTATTGTTTTTCATAGAGTTAGTACATATGAGAATAAAGTTAGTATACATATAAAAAGAAAGGCACATAACTATATCTATATAAATGTATATATTCCAGTGTTTTCTTTTCTACCTACAAGGATATATATATTTCCTTCTCAAACCCCCCTAAAAACTTAATACGGAGATCAAGCACCAGACCTTGCACTCTTCCTCGGTCGCCTCTCCCTTGTGTCAGGGTTTCTTCACTGCCCGTAAGTCCCTACTCCTAGGAGGGGGGATCCCTACCTCACCTCAGAAGGAGGCCATGGATTCCCTGGGCTTATTTCCGGGCATCCATACCCTCTATCTGTACAAGTTAACACCCCACAGGGTGTCCCCTCGCCGGAAGCTAAGGTCTTCTGCACTATCCCTAGGCAAATGGGAAGTCCACTGACAGTTCATCTTAGGAGATCGGGGCAGGCGAAGTACTAGTACATTTCTCCATTCTTCTGGTAACTTACGTGGTTGGCATTATCGGAACTGGCTCTTCATCTTTTTCAAACAAGGGAAATTTTGGTGTCATATTGTCCAGTCCCTTACTCACACTCTTTTTGATCAAAGGGATAATACACATACAGAAAGTTGCATACCCAACCTCTTTCTGCTAAAATCATATCCAGGGCCACTCTAGGGCCATGGATGCAGTGGGCCCTAACTGGTCAGCTAACCCTTGTAAAGCATCTCTGGTGTAGTTTACAAATCTCTGCCGATTGTAATAGATATAATTCATCCAATCTACATTATTATTAACAGTGACAATAGCAAATAAGGACTCAAAACCTGCTTTAATCTGATCTCAAGAATTAAATTCATCCCGCACCCCCCTTGGCACTCCTATTACATCTATGTATACATGTGGATCAAAGTTACCACCTTGAGTGTCAACATCTCTCTTAGCACGATGCGGTATTGGATTCTTACCCTCAGTGTACTCTTCATATTGCACATTTGATTGTATTAATTTGTTCTGAAACAGGGGGCTAGTGTACAGTAGTCAAAGGTGTGTGTTAGAGGAATTGTACCACATTATAGCATGTAAAGGATATGCAGGATCATGAGTTTTTTCAGTGCGAAGTGTGGATCCAAGTGGGCTTTCCTTCGAGCTTGACTGCAGTTGGGGTGGTAAGCAACATCTGGTAAGGACCTTTAAACAGGGTTTCTCTCTCAAACTTTTTACATAGACCCTGTCACCTGGGTTCAGATTGTGACACTCATCTGTAGGACCTGGGAGAAAAGCAGAGACTGCAGAATGCATTATTGACAATTCCTTGGAGAGACCTATGACAAAATTAACAAGAAAATCATTCCCCAAACTCTGATACTGTGGCATGTACCCTCCTAAGAAAAAGAAAAACCAATGGGAGACACTCAATTCAAGATTTGCCCGTTTTCTTCATTGCCTTTTGTATCTACTTTCCCACTACTCCGTGGATGGTAGGGTGTGTGAAAAGCCTGGAATATACCCAAAACAGACATGATGTGTTGCATTATTTCACCTGTGAAGTGTGTACCTTTGTTTGACTCAATCACTTCCGGTACCCCGTATCTGCGGATTACCTCATTCATGAGCTTCATTGCGGTTACCTGCTTATTTACTTTGGCAACAGAGTAGGTCTCCAACCTGAAAAACATCAACAACAACAACAAGCACATATTCATGCTTCCCAACAAGTGGGAGCTGAGTGTAGCCAATTTGCAATCCCTGAAATGGGTAGAGTGGTCTAGGCAAGTGTTATGTGGCAAATTTACTTCTGCCCTGTTGCTTACGGCAAAGATCATGCAAAATTGGACAAATGAT